>NC_142946.1:18872052-18907052 GCF_046866305.1 Octopus bimaculoides | reverse complement strand
ATACATATTGGAATGAAATGTTTATAGAGAAAGAAATAAATGTTGTGAGTGATGAACACAATTTCGTATGTGGTAGGATATCGCTTAACTGAAATCGAAAGCGAGTGATTGTTGGGTGAAAAGAAATGTTAGTGGATGAAGAAATCTATGAGTCCAAGAATATCAATAACTAACACAAGTTTGCTTTTCGGGAAACACACGCACATGCAAATATCAAAATATGTATAACGTGTTCGTTTTGTACAGTCACCATACCCGCCCTGCAATCATTGAATACTAAATGCAATTCTAATAAGGTAGGGATAATTACCATTGATATATTTAGTATGCGACCTCACCGACAGTAAGTACCATCTGTGAAGTGAAATCAGTAATTGTAAACACAAGATGGTGTATGATATAAGGCATATTTTCTTTGATAATGATTGTTAAACTACTTTCCACAAACTTTCTCCAAAGGGACGGGTTATCATCATTGTAGCCCTTCTTTCACACTCACCACCGAATTTCATCCATCCGAATCGCATTCTTTTGCATCTTGAATTTCGGCCAAGGCGTCGATCTCAAGATGCCTGTCTCACATCGAAATAGGAAAGTAAAAAGAAAAACGTTCGACTGAGAACGAATCAAATTGAGCTGACGTAAATGAAGTGAAAGCCTAAAGGCAAGAACTTAGGAGATGGACATAGGAGGTGATGGAGGTCGGGAGTCAGGCCAAGAAAGCAAGATCATGGCTGGCCGGACACCAGTCACGTGGAAGGAGGGGAGATGTGTAGGGACAACGGGATTGAATGATTAGAAAAAAGTCAAAGACAAAGAAAATGGTACAGGAGAGATAAACGAGTGGGAAATAGTAGTAGTTAAAGAAAGAGAAAGCCAAGAAATGTGAGAAATGGGGAGCAAGAAAAAGTAAGAAAAATGAGAGGGTCATAACAGATAGAGTAAGAGTCGTACACAATTTAGATACATACCTACTGTAAGGTGAGCACAAGGGTGTACGTGCACCGCTATATATATATATATATATATATATATATATATATATATATATATATATATATATATATATATATATATATATATATATATATATATATATATATATATATATATATATATATATATATATATATATATATATATATATATATATATATATATATATATATATATATATATATATATATATATATATATATATATATATATATATATATATATATATATATATATATATATATATGTATATATATATATATATATATATATATATATATATATATGTGTGTGTGTGTATACATATATAAATATATATATGCTTATATGCATACACACATATCATATGTTGTAAGACAAGCTGTACAGCACTGTTGAGTGTTTCTCTCCAGTGTCGTCTACAAACAGAAAGAAAACAATCTGAAAAGCAAATAAGGTATCTAAATAAATTTAATACATAAAAGCATATTGTAGAGAGACTATGTTCTGCCATGAAAATTTGTAAGTACGTTTTTTAGTGATTATGGGATATTTACTACCAATTGGAGTTGCTGATAATGTAGATCGAGTTGACTTGTCCTGATGTATCGTTTAATCATTGTAATTACAATATTAATATTTCTTTCAGTGTTTTGCTGCTTTAACGGATACGTTTCTTGTCAGTGTTTCGAGATGCGGATGTGTCTATTGTGATTCTTATTGTTGTACACATTTCATTCTTTTGTTTTATCCCTATTGTTTCTTGTGTTGTAATTGACCTACTGTGTAATAATCATATTTATGCTCTAGCTTCTCTTTTAATCCTTTTTACTACTACCCTGCTGCTATTAATACGTTTGCTATTTGAGTAGTGTATGATGTTTGCAATAATAGAAGATTTTGTTTTTATATACAGTTAATTCACTGGTGGTTTTCTCCTCATTTATTTACACTACATTACGCAGCTTGTGCACGTATTACAATCGTACTCATTGAGGAAATACTGCACTTAATGCGATTTTATTAACATACATTTGTTAAGTTATCTTGTTGATATGACACTAGATTATTTTGTTTGAATTTCCATTTGCCATTTTACTATGTATGTTGTTTACACTTGTAATATTATTATTGATTAGATCAGATTTTCACTGTTAATATGCTTTTGTTTAATGTACATTTATGTTTTTAAGGTATACAGATTTTGTTATTGATTTTAATGTTCATACTGTTCCTGTTTCACATCCGTGAGGAACGGTCGTTATTAAAATATCCCACTTTCCCTGTAACTGTGTCCTTCCAGTTTTCTATTTACCTTTATTATTTCAACATGTCGGATAAAATTAAGACTACAATATTACTCCGAATGTCAACTAACTTCTTATTATTCTTGATGTTGAAGCTGTTGATGAAGTCATAGTTCTTACTGCTGCTTTTTTTAGTGCGCTTATTGTTGTTTATCCTCGATGACAAACGCGTTATGGTAGCTCCATGAATTGTGCGCAATATCTCATTTTCTTAGGGATCTGCTTTGTTTATGTCGTTACTCTAACGAGTTTCTTATTGGAGCACATCTATGAAGGACTAATAAAAAGTTGTTGCTCAACTTACGATATAAAAGAAATGTTATAAATATCGAAGGGGGAAAGCAATTTCATATCGCTGTGGTTCTGTCACCCAGTGAACAAAAGAAATAAAATGTAATATAATGTTAAAGGTGAAATTGATTTTATCGCCCTATTTTAACTACTTTTGTTACAAGTGTTCGCACAATATTTGTGTCTCTGAAAATCCACTCCGAAAGAATTGGCTTCATTGCTCCACACCGGAAAATCAGTCGGTTAATTTGAAATGTATACTAATATATAAATTGTCGGTACATGCAGTCGAGCAGAAGACTCTTTGGATATATATTGCTTATGTTATTGTCGTTATGCTTAGGAGAAGTATGCTCACTAGTGCAATCATCGTAACCAAAATTTCATTCATCCTAATCTGCTGATCAAGATGCAATGCATTTCCAAGAGGTGATAAATGATTATACGTCACAGGGAGAGGTAATACATGCTTACATAACTGTCGTCATCGCATTGTTGATGTATTTACGTACGTAAATATTATAGATATTTATCAACAATTTTGTTAAAAATGCAGAAGAGAAAATGTTAAAACATATAAGAGAATTTTAATTCATGCAGACGATTGTTTCGTACAGCGATATAAAAATCATGCAAATTCGTGGTTGAATAGAATTAATTAAATTAATTAGGTTAAATTAAATCAATTATATATCATTGTTCTCTTCAGTACTGGAAGTATAAACGATTTTTTTTACAAAGGACTCGACAAAGGAAATAGTAGAATAGGATCTAGGAGGTTCATACTTATCCTTATGATAAAGTAAGATATGTGTGAGTCCAGTTAGGTATTAACTAAATCTAAGGCTATAACGGTTATTTGAAAATATAAGTGTGAGATTTTTTTAGAGACGTTCCCTCTATAGATGAGTAAGGAGATTAGAAATTAGAGATTAAAAATTAGAGAGAGAGAGAGATAGAGAGAGACAGAGACAGATACGGATAAATTATCGAAAAGGGGACTATTAAGAGTGTAATGATATCAAAGTGAAGTAAGACACAATTGATGGCGAAACGGAATGATGCTAATCCGAGTTACTTTATCCATTAGAACAGCACGACATGCTCCGATTAAAAGATGTTTACTGTTGCTTGGTAATTCGCAAATCCATAGACCAGTGAAACAAGTTGGGCGTAAAAACAATAAAAACAGAGAAGTGACTTTTTTCCTCTGCTGCTACAGTTGTTGAATTAAGCGTCTGTACTCTGACGTAAAGCTTGTATAGTGTGGTATGCAGTATACATACCGCTCATATGAATATGCTATACGTTATGAAACTTTACACTCGTCAGGCTTCCCAAATATACAAAGGAACATAGATATCTGATAGATCACCAAGAAGCGAAATCCAAAATTTAAGAAATGTAGTGTTGGTGAGATTATGATTACTCAATTAAGAGGGTAGATAACAGATTTTAAAAAAGAAGAAAAACGTTGTAAAATGCAGAATCGTTGCAAGATATATACATTTAAACGACATCACAGACAAGACAAAACAATGGAACAGCACACTAGCAAAATAATATTATACACCCTTTGTTTACTGAGAAATCATCAAATATATATTGTTGTATTGCATACCGTAACTTATATAACGGCCGATAAATCATTTGATATATTTCTTTTAGAGAGCCGAGAATTATGCCAGCAACAAGTACGGCAACAGTGGGTGATTTTCAAATGGCACCCTATAATCTTCATCGTTATTAAAGTTTGCATTCCAGCGAGAAGTTTTGTTTCATAGAACACGAAGAACGCCGAAAACTATACTAATTCCGGGGTTCAAGTAGCTTGGAGTACGATGAGTCTTTGAAAGAAGACATGTAATATGTTTGATGTCTTATTACACAATTTACCTGTAATAAATTGGTCGATATCGTGCCTATATAATACATATACAATGACTATAATTGTGCTGTTGTATATAGAATAAATTGTTTATAATGGTTTATATTTATTCTATTCTGTAGATTTAGTTATCCTTTTATTAAGAAACCGGTGTGAACTATTATATTCATCCGTTCAGTTTTATTAGGCGAACTTGTTGCAGTAGCATTTCACATTTGCTAACATGTAGTTGTAAATTACAAGGTAATTATTGTTAGATAAATCTCATATACCTAATGAAATCTACTGACAGAATGCTTTAATGGCACTCGGAGATAAATGAATTCAGCAGCTACATATCAAGTACAATGTCTAATTCACTAAGTTATATTATCGTACTGCATCACATGGGAGAATAATATCTTGCGGGAATAGTGATGAATATTTGCTTTTAATGATCAGTGAGATTCATGCAAGGAAATAAAAGGATCCGTATCAGTAAAATTAGGTAATTATTCAAATAAGTAAGATAATATTATTTAATGCTTAGATAAAGCCTGAACAAGCTCCTTGCCCCATTAAAGAACCCAGTAGGGAGCATCTTATAAATATACGCGAAAATACAGAAGAAATATATACGTGTGAAAGCTCGGATTATGCTTACGCATATATTATGTATCCACCACTTCGTTTGATTCGAAGTTTGCTGACCCTTGGAAAGTAGATCATTTATCATAGGTGATTAAGTTTGAGATCCTGAGTCTGCTCAACCATTGCCGGTTTTCTATTTTTAGGCATAGAATTACAAGAAAAGTGTGTTTCCATTTCCAAACACTGAAGAGAGCGTATTGCAGAATCTTTAGTCAGACTTTCGAGTAGATATCTTGACAGCATGCAATTGTCCACATAAGTTCTCATAAAGTATAAAGTTATTTCCTTCATACGGCATACAGTATTAAGTTATTTCCTGTAATACGTAAGCAAATATGAAAACACATTTTTAAACAATCGAAATGGAGACGTGTGCAATTCGTAAATACATTTTGAATACTTAGTCATAGTCTCTATACGATAGTGTGGAGGAATCCTGGCGTTATCAGGTCAAACATGTATCTCAAGCAGTCGTTTGATTTTTTTCTAGATTAATATTAGCTTTATCAGATTGTAATTGATTTCATTCAGTTTCATTGTCGAGTGCTGCGTCAGTATTAATTTGTTAAAAACGATTTTAAAACGATTTAGGATTTTGAAGTATTGCTAGTTCCGTTTCTTGTATGCTGTAATATAAACCCCTGATAGAAAAAATAGCATCTAACTGGCTGCTACTTGCCAATGCTTATTCTACATCTAATAACAACCGTATATCCCGTAACAGAATTATATTTCATAATATAAAATTTATAGAGACTGAATAGGAAGTCCACTTGTAATTCATATTTATATGATTCAGATATACTTCCGACTTTATGGTTTCAAAATTATTTATGTTACAGGAAAGTAATATTTATGACAGTAACGAAGGAATCCAATAGTATACATTAAATTAATGGGTCTCATACGTCAGGCTAATGCATTCCTTTTTTACCGTATGTAGCGTCTAATATTCATATTCTGACTTCAAATTCTATCTAAAAGAATTTTGAATCTAAGACACCGTATCTAACTCTCTACTAAGTACGTCGACTACTAAATTCTATATACTGCGTTTAACATTCAAACTGCACACAGCACGTGATAATACTATAATCAAGGTAGTTGGTATCTCAGAGTTACTATAGCGCTTCAGTTACTATAATCTATATTTAAATGTTTGCAGTATATGGTTCATGAAAACTAAACTTGTTCCTTACTGACAGAAATAAAACAAGAAATTTCATATCTTAAGAGCAATTAGGCGGACAAACGTTCAACGTCATCATGTTGTACTGGGACTGTCGCTAGTGAATGTAACCAAAAGACAGTCGTTAGAAAAACGTTGCTTGTACATTCAGGATACGTTTTTCCTTCTGTAAATTCCATTACTATTCCAAGTTAACTGTATGTCGACATTCGTTGTCTCACTTCCCAATATTAAGCACCAATATTAAGCACTCAAATTCTATACTTCTACTTTCAGATGCGAAAGTTCTATACTTCTACTTTCTATAGCTATACTTTCAGATGAGAACAATCTAAATAAACCTCGAACCATTGCTGTAGTTCTTTTGCAAGGATTCCATTCAAGGTAGACGCTGCATTATGTCTATGACTTGATCTGTTATATGGTTCGTGAAGAGCACGTCAACGTAAATGACATATGGCTATTTGTTCTCATAGTTATTTACATTTGAAACTGGATGGAGATCCCATCCTTCAAGTCTATATTTAAGACACGAAGAATTATGTGCCTTCTTTACATTGTTAGTAGACCGCACTTTTAACCACTACGCCAAGATTCCGAGTTAGATTTCAGGCAGTGACCTGAACAATAATGATAATATTAATAATGATAATGACGTCAAATATACCTTAGGAATGATAACCCAGGTGCGAAATTTCCCCAAGACACCTGATGAAGACTGGACTTTATATCAAATGAAACGTTGTATTAACAACAAACGAGATGAGGTCAAATATCCGTGAAAGGTAAATAATATATACGTCTACCTCAGATCTATAAAATATATATCTTGTTCACTTCATTGTTATAAACGAACATGTAGTCAAAGTAGCTGTAGTATCTATGAAATACCATTTCACCAGATAGAAGTAACACTAAAAACTATATTGGACGCAATGGATGATAAAATGCGAAATAACCGCAGTCTTAAAATTGCTGTGGTTATTTGTTTGAATATTTTGTTTGCTCTCTCAGGTGTTATATGAGTAAATATTTTTTTATATGATCAGTTAATTAGTTAACGATGTGATATTGAATGTATTAAAGGAAACATGTTGAAGTTTGATATCAGAGGAGTAGAGTAAATGTTAGTATCATCGCATATATATTTTGACATCACTAGCCAAAGTAAATTCGTATTCACCAGTGAAATGCACCTGTAACAAGACAAAAAATAGCAAATGTTTAGTTAGCTACGAACAGCTCTTGGCTACTTGTAAAATTATCCAATCATTTCTACAAACTATTTAACAGAAATAGTTATTAATTATTTCTTTGAAGAGAAATAAAAAATTCATGCAATGTTCAATAATTTTCATTTTAGGATCTACTCTAGGTTAGTGGGGAGACCAACCTAATTTTTAAAAATTTTCGTAATTAAATTTTGAGTAATTACATATAATAATAAAAATAATTAAACGAAAACAAATCAATTCTAATGCTGATGAAAATAGCACAAATTGTGCAATCTAATGATATTTATTTTATCACTAAAATGGGATGCTACTTTTTAATTATTGAATCTCTTGACAACTGATAGTTTATTATTTTAACTAAACTTGTTTAATGACTACTAATGAGAAATTAGATAAAAATGGATTTGTAATGACGGACACTTAATTACAGCAAAATCAAGAACCGACAAATGGTGTTTAACTACCAAAGATTTAAACAAAGTTTAAAATAAATTATAATATTAAAATTATTTCATTTTTGACTACGTTGGAAAGTTGCAACTGAAAGAAAGATATGTCGCATTCGTAATTTTCTGCAATAAATTCTCTCCAGATCTGACTAGAAATTGTTTCACCAGACAAATTAAACACACCATGATGGATATCACATTACTGTAGGCGAAGCAATTAGTCTAGAGATGTGACTGAGAACAGTGTTTTATATAACGGTGTAATAAATAATTCAAACCTTGTCAAAAGTTGAAGTCGTATGTACTTTTAATACGTCAGTCTCACTAGTGTCAGTTTAATATTAAAAGATTACAGAATATAGCAAATTTAAATTTGTGCTTGGAATAAGGAAAATAAATATAAACACACTATTTACATTATTTACAATTTACGGATATTGTACTAATCTTTTTTGTGGTTAACACAACGTTTTGGCTGATATACCCTCCAGGCTTCATCAGGTGTCTTGGGGAAATTTCGAACCAGGGTTCTCATTCCTAAGGTATTTTTGGATGTTGCTATTATTATTATTATTATTATTATTATTATTCAGGCCACTGTATGGAATCGACCTCGTAGTCTTAGGGTTCGTAGCTAGAGCTCTTAACGACTACATTCTTGTAAACTGTTTGTAACATTCTCTTATTATTATCAAAGAATGTATAACAGTATTTTAACAGTTTTGTGATAATCAGTACTTACCATAACAAAGCTTATAGGATGCTTTACGTTTTACTTCTGACAGTCTTTTTTCTAAAAAAGGCGAAACTGATCAAGTCAATAAACATATTTGAAATTGCATTTTGAAACATTCTTTTATATATATTTCCATTCTTGCGTACCTTACAACTTTACTTTGTTATATATTTATATATATATATATATATATATATATATATATATATATATATATATATATATATATATATATATATATATATACAGAGTGTCCAAAAAGTTTGGGCACATGAAGATTACCACATACTTTAAGAAATTATTATTTCTTATAATTAATTGTATATGTTATGATTTTATTTACTCCACATACCCAGACCTTGTGGATACCCTATATATTTCAATTTTTTCAAATGTCAACACTGTTCAAAAGTTTGCAATACGCAACGAAAATTTTTAGAAAATAAAAATAAGGAGTAAGTGGATATTTTACCGGTGAATGCCTTAAATTAAAAAAGCATTAAAAGAACATGACTCTTCCCAGACACAACAGAATATGCTTCAACACAGGAACTCACATAAAGTATCTTGCAAACAAAATCCCACAACGAAATATATATATACAAATACTCGCTGCATGCGTACATCTATAAGTGTATGTGCAATTTATATGCATATTTTTTTCATAAAATATGTGCATATATATATATATATATATATATATATATATATATATATATATATATATATAAAATATGTAAAATACAGTGTACATTTAATACACATTGGAGATGTTCATAACATAAAACGACATGTCACCCGCTACAAAGACCAGCCAAAGCTCTACACCACAAAATTAGGGATAATTTCGAAAAAAGGTTTCGAAATTATCCCTAATTTTGTGGTGTAGAGCTTTGGTTGCTCTTTCTAGCGGGTCAGATATCCTTTTTATGGGCATCGCTAATGTGTATTAAATGTACACTGTATTTTACATGAATAATATATAGTGTGTTGACTATTTTGTTTTCTCGCTACACCACTGGTAGTAAATTAAATTTCTAAATTGTTTTGCTACCCTAAGACTTATTAATATATATATATATATATATATATATATATATATATATATATATATATATATATATATATATATATATATATATATATATATATATATATATATATAAATATATATATATATATTATTTTGTTTAAAAAGTTCGAACTCTGTCTGTTTTTTCATGTTTTATTTATGTTCTTGTAAAATTAATGCGGGATATAGAATATGGAATATACAATATATAATATAAAAATGGATGGTACAATGAAGTAAAGTGTTGAATGACTTATTGAATATATGGAATATGTCTTATTGAATATATGAAATATTGAGTGTTCAATATAAAGGATTAAATATATAAAGGCGAATACGTATTTTCTATACCTTGTGGTATTTCATCATGGCCGGTATGGCAGACTTTAACAGACTGTAATAGACTGGCTGGTTTTCTGTCTTTTATACCAATTCCTTTGGACAGCAGCAGTATGTGTTTGGCTATTTTTAGAATTGATGCCAAATTTATTTTTAGAAATGATGACATTTGAGAAATTGTTTTGTGTTTTGGTTGTAGGGATAAGATTTTAAAACCCCAGTAGGTGTTTGGCTATTCTTAGAAATGATGCCAAATTTATTTTTAGAAATGATGACATTTGAGAGATTTTTTGTGTTTTAGTTATAGGGATGGGTACTTTTGCTTCAGCAGAAATTATTTCAGTTCCATCAGTCGCTGATTTCTGGTCTCTATATCCTCTACAATAGTACCCGTCACGACTCATACAAAATGTTATTCAGCGGGCTTCGAAAATACCCATACAACAACTGAGGACACCGCAAAGAAAAGACAAACAGGAAAACATTATTCCATTTATAGTGACACAAAATCCATGCCACAAGAACATCTTTAATATCGGCAAAGCGAACATACCGATCCTTTCACAAAGTAAGGAATTGAGAAATATCATTACAGATCAAAATATAACTCTCAGTAAGAGACAACCTAAAAACTTGAAAAAGCTATTAACAAAGGCAAGGTTTGACCTCAGCAACAAAAATCAAACCTTCACTGTATCCAAATGCAGTGATAGCCGATGCGGTACATGCCGATCAATCCATACCGGCCCATATATGAACACAAAAACAGGGAAAATATTCACCAATGCGAACATGAACTGCAAAAGTAGAAATCTAATCTACTGCATCAAATGCCCTAATTGTGAAGAACTGTACGTTGGCCAGACAGGTAATGCACTATCGGAACGCTCACGGGTGCATCGACAACAGATTAAAAACCCAGAAGTCCGCCAAATACCACTGAGTAACCATCTGGCAACATGTGGTCATCAAACTTTTATTATATTTTCATTCCATAAACTTTACAACCGGAATGAAATTGAGAGAAAATGCAAAGAAAAGGACTTTATTAAGAAATTCAAACCCACTCTTAACAAACAATGATTAAATTTATCTTACTTGGGGTTTAAAAATATTATCCCTATAACTAAAACACAAAAAATCTCTCAAATGTCATCATTTCTAAAAATAAATTTGGTATCATTTCTAAGAATAGCCAAACACCTAATGGGGTTTAAAAATCTTATCCCTACAACCAAAACACAAAACAATTTCTCAAATGTCATCATTTCTAAAAATAAATTTGGCATCAATTCTAAAAATAGCCAAACACATACTGCTGCTGTCCAAAGGAATTGGTATAAAAGACAGAAAACCAGCCAGTCTATTACAGTCTGTTAAAGTCTGTCATACCGGCCATGATGAAATACCACAAGGCATAGAAAATACGTATTCGCCTTTATATATTTAATCCTTTATATTGAACACTCAATATTTCATATATTCAATAAGACATATTCCATATATTCAATAAGTCATTCAATGCTTTATTTCATTATACCATCCATTTTTATATTATATATTGTATATTCCATATTCTATATCCCACATTAATTTTACAAGAATATAAATAAAACATGAAAAAACAGACAGAGTTCGAACTCTTTTAAACAAAATAATATATTCCTCTATATACAATCATACAAAACCCCCTTTTTTGTATTTATTTTTACTCATATATATATATATATATATATATATATATATATATATATATATATATATATATATATGACCCACTTGGCTCAAAAGGAACATATATGCCACGTGGGATGAATGAGGAAGAGATGACTTAAATGCTTTATGAACTGAAACTTCGAAATCTATGAAATCAAGCGGATATGCATTAGGATGCATCATTTTCAATTGCTCGAAAAATCAATCCTATGCCTACTACTTTCTTATTCGACAGTAATGCAAAGACTCATAGAAAACTGCTACCTTCTACGTGAATGCTAAATTGTTCTGGCACAATTTTGAACGTTCCATCACATATCCGATGACGATATGATGCTATATTCTAAAGAGTGTTTTCTGATGCAAATATTAATATGCGCTGTTTATCCTTGTTACCCGAATCGTATCTCAAAAACTCTTCGCTACAAAAGGAGAAAAATCTAAAATTCCCTTGTGATTAAATGTATAATTCATGAGATTTTTTCAATTTAGTAATACCCATCTGAAGCTTATTATTCGGTGTTGCAAGAAGTAACAAAAAAAAAAAAATGTTAACTGATATAACTGTTTCCCTGGAAAAAAACAATTAATATGAGCCACGTATTTGTGTCTTTTGGATTTCATGTCAATTAGGTATATTAATTTAATAATATATATGGAAATTAAACGAATTTTGTTAGAGATTTTCAAATGAATCATAGTTATATGGATTCTAAATCTTAAAAATTAGTGAATCCTTTGGGTTATATCCACCCCACCCCACGAAAAAAAAAATCACAGATATTAAAGAAACACAGTTCGTTTTTAAAACTATATTTTGAAACGTGGTAGTGATGCAACGCTAAAAACTTTCTATTCACTCCCTATTCACGATGTTTATGAGTTAATTTCTGGAAAAAATGTATGACTGACTGCAGGAAGAATTTTTATCTCCAGGCTGCATTGTCTGTGGTGATTAGCTAGATACTGTTTTCTTTTAAATAGCCTCATCGAACATGTAACGGCATTAACATCATCGAGAGTTTTGAAATTATTCCAATGGATCTGAAGCAAAACTACTGCTGAAATCTTATACACAGAATACAGAAGCGCGCGCGCACGCACATACACACGCACACGCACACACACACGCACACACACACGCACACACACACATGCAGACATACACGCTCACATATTTAGATATATATTTACATGTACATGTACCATTGCATATATGTATACGTATGTTTGTAAATGCATGTATGTATCATCTACTATTAACACTACAAGATTTAGGCGTATGTGTTTCGCCCACGAAAAGATTGAACATTGCAGAATTACTCCTTCTGGCATATATTTTAGCAACGCATATGTATCGCAAAATATAAAACGCGGTTCGTTCCCCACAACCCATCATTTGTCTTACTAAAACTAAGCAAATGCGTATGACATGCCTTTGAGCAAATATTTAAATTTGCCATTGTTTCTTTTGTTCATTTCATATATAATAGGATCTGGAATTTGGCGCCCTGACACATGCAGCAAGTTGCTTATAGTGTATGCATACGCACACGCATAGTCAGATAGACACACACTCACACACACATACATGTTTACATATAAAATGTTTACAATTACAAACTGTTTGCATGTATCTATGTATGGATATTCATCATCCATTTATGAATTTTGTAAAATTTCTCCAATATAAATATATATATATATATATTATACTCACACACACATATACACGCACGCATTGTGGGCTACATGTGTGGATCAAAATTCAAATTCAAATTGAAACTGGTTGAGGACTGTTTTCATCCATATATATATATATATATATACATATATATATATATATGTGTGTGTGTGTGTGTGTGTGTGTGTGTGTGTGTGTGTAGCTGAAGGATTAAAATTAATCAAAGTACACTGGATAATAACAGAATCAATTGTATCTTCGCATATTATTCTTTCTTGAATTAATTTTCTCGTGATTTATTCGTTCCGTGTTGAAATTATTTTCACACTTGTGGCTTCGCTGATTTCGGCGGAAAAGCTATCAATTGCAGCACAGACTTCAACACGACAGGCTGACGCTCTCTATGATGGTAACGCGTGCTGAGGAAGGTTAGTCTAGTATGCCAGTCCAGAAACTGGTCGAGGCGATTCCAAATACTTTAATGTATGCTGAGAGATTGGCTTGGTCCGTTTACCCTCGGACAGTTGATTTCTGTAGTTATCTATGTATTTTGGCGATTTAAATAAGAGTTTTGACTGTAATTTCCAGCATGTATACATACTTTAATTTATATTAATCCTACATCTATTTAATGCATTATATAGGCATGCAATCGCCTATATTATCCATTCTGTTATTATCATTTTAAAAGTGTTACAATAGATAAGTGAGCCAATGTTATCTACGCAAATTATTTTTTCGTGAATTAATTTTCTGCTAAATTATTTGTTCCGTATAGAAATTACACACACACACACACACACAAACACACAAACATACACACACACGCACACACACAAACACACACATATATATATGTTTAGATATATATAAGTATATATGTATATATACACACGCACACACACACACACACACACACACACACATATATATATATATATATATATATATATATATATATATATATATATATATACCCACATATATATATTTATATGTACGTTGCTTTTCCTATCTACTCTATCAATTACTCCCTCTACGTGCATGTCTGTATAATTCTGTATTTCTGAATTTATAGATGTATGGATCAAAACGTTTCATTCAAATTCGCTGGTACTCTTGAGTTTGGAACATAGTGCTAGTCGTCAGTCATTTTGAATTTGAAACTGAAGAGTACCAACGAATCTGTATCAAACTGTCTTGATCCACACAGACACACACACACACAAACACACGCACGCTCGCACACATATTTTATGTATATAGCTTTTCCTACTTACTCTGTCATTTACTTCCTCTTCTTCTTGCATGCCTGTATAATTATGTATTTCTGAAACAGTGCTTTTGATATTTCTTCTTACTGGTAGTCACAAAGTCACAAAGCCAGGCACATACCATAGAAATTCTTTGTTCATTCATCATGATTAATCCATTGTTATAATATTTCCAGATTCGTTGTCGCATTATCTTTCAATGAATAATCTCATTCAAAATTATTTATTATCGTCTGTTTAATTGTATAATTTGTTAGCCAAAGTGCATACTTTTCGTTTGCAGAGAATATGCCAACATATAGTTAGTCTTCGTTTTCACAACAGAGTTCCCATCAAAAAATTTTGCAAGATTATGCACCGATATTTGGACAACAGAAGATATCACATGATTGAAGTTCATGTAGTATCAATAAAGAATCACACCCGATATTCATTTGATTTTCTATGAAATGTTATTGTTTTTTTTTTTTATTAAATGTAATCTCAAGTGTTTCAAGACTTTCTGCGTTGTCATTCTTGAATTATGGGCCATTAGTTATTATTTCTCAGTAATATCGTATATCAGCGCAATGTGCTTAAACATGGCGTCATATTATTAAACTTACGAGCATAAAATAATGTCATCGAGCAGTAAATTAATTAGAATTATAAAGTATAAAAGATCAATTAACAAAAGGACACAGTTCATAGACTCAAGAGGTTTTCATAAAGATGAAATAATATAAAACAAATTTTGAATATAATTTTAAAATATATGACGGTCGTCAAACTGACAAACTACTTCTGGATTTAATTAATCTAAATAAGAGAAACCTGTGATAGGTTTCCAAAAAGGATGTGAATACGTACATAAACATATAGTTACTATTATTTCCTTTCATTTTCTCGAAAAGCAGTAGAAGAAAAAATAAAATTTTATGCACTTCATTTAACACATTTAGCAATAGACACTGAATTTGTCAAAATTTATTAAAGTAGAGATTCACAGCATTAAAAACTATCCCCTACTGATATAATACCTCCACATTAACTCTGAGAGGGCAAAATGATATTCTTAAAAGTGCTTTCAAGCCATCTTTCGCCTTCAGAGAATTTGCATGATTTGGAGTTTATTTTAAACCATGAAAACATGTATATTCAGAAATATTGAAGTCGATAAGGAAATATTGTATATTAAGTTTGAAAAGTGTACAGATATTATACATCAATTAAAACGAATATTGTACATATGTTTTGTGTAAGCTAATACATGACATAGTTCCAAATGTATTGTCTATTCAACCTGTTCTTGTTCTACCTGTTTAAGATAAATATTACCATCATATTTCTATGTCTCATATTTAGAAATCATGAAAAGAGACAGTTTGCATAAAGAGTATACTAAAATGAAAAAGATATCTATCTATTTATCTATCTCTCTATCACCTTGTTTACAAATATTTCTCTCTCACTCTCTCTCACCCACTCTCTCTCTCACTCTCTCTCTCTCTCACTGTATATATATATATATATATATATATATGCATACGTGTAAATAATGTATGTGTATACATACATGCATACATACACATATACATATATATATAAATATATATATATATATATATATATATATATATATATATATATATATATATATATATATATATATATATATATATATATATATATATATATATATATATATATATATATATATATATATATATATATATACAATTATATATATATATATATATACATATATATATATATATATATATATATATATATATATATATATATATATATATATATATATGTATATACATATATATATATTAAAGATTAGAGATAGGTGTACTCTATATAGAATACACTTCAAAGTGCTCAAGAGATTCGTGCATGAGCTGGTAGATCAGTGAATGTAATGTGAATCAGATAAGGCATGTCGATTTATACAGAATATTAAATATATTTAATAGACAAAATGTCCATATGTATGGATATAAGTTAGTCTGACTAACAGAATATAAATTATATCAGGAGTCAAATGGATGAGTCCAACTGCTGTTCCCGAGGGCTTGCTGGTCCGGAATAATGATAGATATTTGGATCTATTATCGGATAACACCACTTCCGTCTTCAGGGAAGAATTTTACATTGGAAAATTTTACACTTGAGTTGTTGACAGGAGGGAGTTTAAAGATGTAATGATTCTGTGGAGAGCTAAGTCTGTTAGGATGGGTATTGGCGCTGTTTAGATAGAGAGCTATGGGAGGAGTAAATAGATTTCAGAGTTAGGGTTAGTAATAAGGCGTGTGATAGTAGTAGCGATGGGAGCTTAGTTTATAGCGAGATTAATAATTTAATATGCATATACTTCAGAACGAAGAGTTGGTGGAATATAGAACAGTAATAAGAAAATAGAATGACAAATGGATAACAGATTTTGTAATAAACTTCATAACTTACAACTGTTTCTGCTATTAGATGCCTCGGAAATGATGAAGCTATACGGTGTTACTGAACCACTCATCTATGAGTCCACCTTGTTGCAGAAAGAGCTATATAGAGAGAGATAGGGGCTAAGAGAGAGAGAGGAGAGAATTAGATATATAGGTAGATATTAAGGCCAGTTTTACGTTCTTGTTGGTATTCTGCTGAATGTCGTATAGTCTGGACTGCAATCTGTTTGGTGTGTTTTTTTGTAACAAAATTACATTTGAACCATATCGTGACTAACTACTAACAGGCTAATGAAATACTGCACAAAGGCACCACCATCCATCCCGAATCAAAATGAAATATTTTGTCTGAGAGACAAGCATGTGTAATGTAAAACGAACACATAAACATTCTGCTTTAATTCACGGTGTTCTAAGAAATTATATATTTAACACCAGCAATACATAGAGCCTCGGAAATATGTTTGTATTCTCATGTTTCTCTTATGCTATTGACTTGATATTGATACGAACGATTGAGTGTGCTGATACGATTTATTAATGGAATGGAATTTTACGTTGTCCGATTCTGTGTCAAGGGCATTATAAAAACACTCTAGTTTTACAGGTGATCTTTTCACAGGTGATCTATGCATCGAAATCGGCAGCAGCATTTCGAGATCCCAAATGTAATGAACAAAGTAGAGGTAGTCAGGTAACAAAACATGGCTATTTAGCAACGAGCACATTAAAAATGCACATAACAGCAAAGGGCATGGGTTAATGGATTTTAGAATAACGACTATCACCAGGTGAGTGCTTCAATGGATGGATATAGTATTGCTGAAAAAAAAAATGATATTTACTGCATGACTTTAATATTATTATTATTATTATTCAATTTATTTATGATTGGACACTGGTAATGGTAACAAAATTATGACATTAAAATGACTGATTTCTGTAGAGTAGCAAAAATAGCTATCAATTGCTGTTAATGGCTATCAATGCGTTCGTAGTTATTAAAGCAATGTTACATGCATAAAAATCATTTAATATCTCATCGTATACATAATTAATGAAAGGAATAGTACAGTCTTTGATAAGTCTCATTTTAAATATCGCCTTAGACGAATATGAGCTATAATGAACGATTGTACTTAGAATTCGAAGTAATAACATTTCAGTACGCATAATGTCAAAAATGAGGATTAACAAATATTCATAATCTATATGAAATAAAAATGAACTGAGTAAACTAAATCGTCAAACAGTATAGTATGAAGCAAAAACATACTTACAAATAAATTATTCCAAATTATATCCATGCATATAACTGTATTGCTTTCGTTTAACCTGCTAGTATTAGCAGCAACATATCTCTTAAATGACTCGTTATTTTATTGAGATAACAAATATCACATTGACAGTAAAACAGAGTTTGAATTATATTCAGTTGAGGGATCTGCAGACCCACTGATTACAAAGAGTTGTCTTCAAAGTGAAATTTTATAACACCTTTGATTAATGCAATACACTTTGAAAAGTAATACGCATTTCGAATAATTGTGTAGTGTTCGTTAGCGTTCCGCAGTCAACGTAGAATCCTAGCTAGAGAATAATTACAGCAATAATAAATCTTAAAATTATATAGGATAATAACTGATAGCTAAATTATAGACACATTAATCACTATAAGACAATTAGGGATTTAATATTTTGGACTAATGTGTATATGTCGACTAGTGTGTTGAAGTATTGAGTGGAGCACTTGCACAGTTTGAGTTACATGGTGCCATTCGCAGCCATGGTATATAACCGATGAATCTATTTCAGGGACTCTGCAGTGTTACTTGAGATAATGATAATTTCATATGCAACGAGAAGATGGATTTGGTATTAATCTTTGTTTTGTTCAACGGTTTTTCGACCCATTCTGCTACATTCCCTTATGGGTGGTGTTCCGATCAACATGGTGTGTTGCATCAATTTTGCAGCCTGAGTCTCATGACGTATATTCGTACATAAAGTTGAGTCTCCCTAAAAGTTCTTCTGAGTTTAGGCTGTCAGGTAGGGAACGTTAATAGATAGACAGGGATTGAGTTACATTGTGTTTAAGACCAAAGAATGGTACTAGAGGAAGAAAGGGGAAGACATATATGTATATTTTTATTCCTTTCAGTGATTTCACTGAGGCCATGCTGGAGCAGCGCCTTTAGTCGAAGAAATCGACCCCAGGGCTTATTCTTTGTAAGCCTAGTATTTATTCTATCGGTCACTTTTGCCGCTAAGTTACGGGGCCGTGAACAGACCTGCATCGGTTGTCAAGCGCTGTTGGCGGGACAAACACAGACACAGAAACACACCAGCCTCGGTTGTCAAGCGAAGTTGGGGAGACAAACACAGACACACAAACATATACACACACATATATACATATACATATATACGACAGGCTTCTTTCAGTTTCCGTCTACCAAATACGCTCACAAGGCTTTGGTCGCCCCGAGGCTATAGTAGATGGCACTTGCCCAAGGTGCTACGCAGTGGGAATGAACCCAGAACCATGTGGTTGGTAAGCACGCTACTTACCACACAACCACTCCTGCGCCTATATATATATATATATATATATATATATATATATATATATATATATATATATATATATATATATATATATATATATATATATATATATATATATATATATATATATATATATATATATATATATATATATATATATATATATATATATATATATATATATTTATATATATATATATATAAATATATATATATATATATATATATATATATATATATATATATATATATATATATATATATATATGTATATGTATATATATATATGTGTGTGTGTGTGTGTGTGTGTGTGCACATATATATATATATATATATATATATATATATATATATATATATATATATATATATATACAGACACACATATATACACATACTTATGTAAGCATATATATATATATATATATATCCATCCATAGATATACATATGTACATGCGTCTACGTGCATGTGCGACCCACATGCATCGACATACATGCACGTTATGCGTTTATCTCCTACGCACACACACACATATATACTTGCTCACATAGATTCCTGTATCCCAATTAGTGCTATAGATCTGTACTGCCTCGTTAGTTTTTCAGGCAGTAACTATTTCTTAGATTAGTAGTTACTATTATTGTTATTGCCTTTGCACAGCTTCTAACGCTGAAGATATACTACAATGTCAGCTGTTCAGTACCAGTGAACTAAGGTAAGACCTCTTATTTTACTAGCACTTTGCGGAGTATTCGGTCGGCGGCTGTAAATTAATATTAATCAATATTCATCTCTAATCAATTTGTTTTACAAAGATTCAGTCAGTATTTTGCAATTTATGTTGCCTTTGCAATCACGGAAACCAGGTCTCCTCATTCTTGTCATGGGACGAATCCTCCGGTTTAACTGAGTGAAAATATGAAGTGTACGCTTACGATAGACAGTGGAAAATATGCAAATGAAATAAGGTGCAAAAAATTTTTTTATGACAATCCCAGCATTACTTTCAACATATAATTTAAATATATCTAGGTCACTTAATTCTGGAATCACTGAAAAGAAGGAGTAAAAGTGTTTATAAAAATTGAGCTGATTCTGTATTCCACATGGTATGAGTCACTAGGGATTTCATTGTCCATGAGTGCATAGAAACAAGCATTGTATCTATCTAAATTAATCGACTGCTATTTCCAGTGGACATCGGTGTCCTGTTGTTACACTATCATATATATATGTATATATATATATATATATATATATATATATATATATATAACACATGGTATAATTATAAAGAGGGCACATTTTAACCATTTCTCCACAGACTGAAATGAAATGAACTGCCTTACCCGATTTTTATACCGTTTTGAGATCTCATCAGAGTTATCCACATCATTTTGGCAATCTCCATAGAAAAAAAAGCTGCCAAACTGTTTATATACTCAAAAAATGCAGCAGTTACTCTATGAAGAAGTCCATAATTTGCACACCGAAAGTTTTTAATACTCTATAAATACCAGCGGCCTACCAACGGGCAACTTAATCCACACAGTATGAAGTTATGATATAATATATACGTAACATATGGTGTACATATATAGAGACAGACAGAGAGTGATATGCAAATATGTGTGTATGTATGCATGTGAATATGTATAGCGATACCGAGATATGAGAAAAAATTTCAATTATTGCCGTTGTATTTTTCTCGCATAAATGTTACTTTAACTGTTATTTTCACTATCCCTAATTCTATTTCTGTTTGAATTAGAATATTCGCGTATCTGTTTATTATTCTCAACGTAACGAACATCTGTTCTCTTCAAAATGACTGAGCGTATATTTCGTGGCTGGAAATAATTTTCTTATAATTAATGTGCCAAATCCATTTGGTGGAAATCCTGAAGGATGTCTATTATGCATTCTCGTTTATTAGACACGAGAAGCATCGCAAACATATTAGATCATTTGCTCTACACACATAAAGACTAAATATAGATGTGAATATTAGATAACAATATCATACTGACTGGCTTTATGCGCTATTAACCCAATTACGAATAAATATATATTAATCGATATTGAATACAATATAGTGGTAAATCATTCAAATTGCAATCAAAGGGGTGTACATATGTACATAGTTTAATGTCCCGCTCTTCAAATATTAATCAGAGCTTACTAATGGCGTTTAATGTATTAACAAATAAACGGATGAAATGAATTTATGACCTTGAGATATTGAAGTTGATAGTTAAATTGGTGTAAGTAATGAATATTTGTATAGGAAACAGCATTGTGTACACGGTATGTTAGGAATAAACGTATAGTACATCCGTGATTTGGATAAATAGAAAGTACTTGGCCGAATATAGTAAACTGTAGCTTTTAGTATTACTTAGAAATTCCTAGAAAGATCGTGATTACGCGATAGCAGTCTAATATCCATTATTAATTTAGAATCTGCTATGAATGTCAGTAGACGGAAGATTAAATGAGAATGTACGTTAAATAAATTTTATATATGGGCATTGCATAATCCCAAGTAAATTCTGATCAAGCAAAGTAATAATCTAAGCAGCCATACTTGACTATCCAGTGTAGTCTTTTTGAAATTGAATGTTTCACTCGACATTATTTATTGTGTTCATTCCTTTTTAACACGCTAGAAAGTTTCTCTTACAATCAGAGTCTTCCTTGTGTGTGTGTGTGTGTGTGTGTGTGTGTGTGTGTGTGTGTACGTATATATGTATAAACACGCAAACGCACACATACATACATATCAGTGTATCTCACTCTCTCCATCTGTCTGGTTATTTATGTACACGCACACACACACGCACACACACACACACACACACACACACACACACACACACACACACACACACACATATATATATATATATATATATATATATATATATATATATATATATATATATATATACTAGCTTAAATACCGCGCTTTCCGACGGCTTTTAAGCTAGTATATAGCTCCTTAAGCAACTGACCCCGGATGAGAAGATCTGCAAAGAGTCCTCTGGCTTGTGTTGAACACTTTGTTGCAATTGCTTCCTCCAGACTCATATCCAAGCGATGGTGATATTTGTCGCAAACAATCATGTAAAAAAAAAAAATTAATAAAATGCCGAAAACATTTGCAATAACGAAAACTAGGGACTCCAAAATTTCGGGATTGTGGATCCGGATTCGATCTGGAATGCTATTAACTTACTCACAGAGTTAGCCTGATTCTCAAATAGCATAATATGTTGAAAAAGAGTGACACGCTGCCATTCACATTTATTATATTATAATATTATATTATATTAAGACGTCGAGCTGGCAGAAACTTTATGGATGCCGGGTGAAATTCTTAGCGGTATTTCGTTTGCCGTTAGGTTTTGAGTTCGAATACCGCTGAGATCGACTTTGCCTTTCTCCTTTCGGGGTCCGTAACAGTTACATATCGTTGTTGATCTAATCGACTTAATCCCTCCTCGAAACATTTGAGCCCTTGTGCTTCCTGTAGAAAGGATTTATTAAAGTTGAAAAAGTGTGAACCATTGGCATTTACATATATTATATTCGATATGTTTCATTTTGGGTAAACTTTATATCAATTAAAGTGTATCATATATATATATATATATATATATATATATATATATATATATATATATATATATATATATATATATATATATATATATATATATATATATATATATATATGTGCGTGTGTGTGTGCGTGTAAGAAATCAAAAATGATAGTGTTCATTATGTTGGCCACAGGAATGTCTCTCAAAGAGACATGATTAAAGAAAGTTATACATTTACTCCCTCTTTCTCTCACATACCCACTCTTTCTCTCTTTCTCCTGCTGCCATCATCAACACTACTACCTTTAATAAGACATCATCAACTCTTCCAGAGGTTCTTAGTCTCTCTTTCTGTCCCTCTCTTTTTTATCTCTCTCTCTCTCTCTCTCTCTCTTTCTTCACCACCGCCCTCACCGTCGCTATGCCTACTATTACTCTCACCCCATCGTGAGGAATAGTAGAAGTGTCATTGAATAGTGAGATAGAGGTCAAGGTGTGACACACTGACACAAGCAAAATAGTTTCGGTATTTATTACATTAGATATATATATACTATCATCTACATAATATATTTTTAAAAAAAACTGTCCCTCTATGGTTGTATAAATTGGTGTTGTTACAACCGTTCTCAGGTTTGCCTATTTTCAGAGTCAACGTTATCATTAAACTTCGCATATTATGTATCATACAGTATGAACACGTCTTTTAACAAGGTACATTGCCATATAAAGTTTCCAGGTATTTTCTCAACTATTGAGTTTTAGCTAACGATCTGTTTACAGTATTGTAATCCAAGAATTTATAAAGCCATTGAGATTAAACAGTGAATGATCTTGCTTCAATTTTACGTTTGACACAGGAGTTATTCGTTTGGTTTTCGATGAAGGGATTTCGCTTATTCACGAAGACTTAGAAAAGAATTAGATTTCAGGAAAGCGTCGTATGTTGATTAATGTAGATCTAAATACAATTTGGCTTAGATATTATATTCTCCAGAAGAGTGGGCCACTAAATATTTACTATATTAATCGCTAATATAGTTTTGTAATAACAGTGAAAGCCAAATGGTTGACTTTGCTACCGAAAATACTGGGAATCATTGAAGTAAATTCTATTTAAATGAAGCAAATGCATTGATGAAATACCAATTCAATTTTCATTTCAGATACATTCGAAGTTTTAATACATAATCACATAGAGAATATTTTTTTACGCAAAGACGAGGCAGTAAGGCATAATATAAGTAGTCTTGGGATGAAAACTACCAATAATAGACTTTTAGGTAGTACCCTTTTTATTCACAAATTGATCGGTTCTCTAATTTCACTTCAACATTAAAATTTCACTTGTGTCAATATATTTTCGTCGTTTTGAAATCGTGACCTTTTCACAGACAAAACTCCACAAAAGTTGTGCAATTTTGTTACTGTGCACACACGCATACACACACACACACACATACAAACACACACACACAACCACACACACACAAACACACACACACAAACACATATATTCATTCATTCACTTTCATTTATGTGTATGTGTAGCTATGTGTGTGCACGAGTGTGTATTCGTGTGTATGTCACTGTTGAAGTCGCTCATGCAACTTCTTTGTGTATATATTTGCTTGGTGGTATAGAATGTTTGGAAAATGTGAATAAGGTGCAAGTCTGGAGTACTTGTCGGTAATTTTTTCTTCCCCTCGTCTTTTAATAGTAATTAACCAACTTTCTAGGCTTTTCTCACAGCTATCCTGTATTCAGAAATTATACGGGTATTTAAAAACAATTATACGTGTATTTAAAAACAATTATACGTGTATTTAAAAACAATTCCATTCAATGAATAATGTTTCTACATTACGTATACACATGGCGAATAGCGAATGAAAACGTAAAATATAAAGTGTGAGACTATGCAAATGAAAAGGGAATTCTCCGCAGTAAATGCAAAAGGAATTTTAGATGTATGAAGAATTATATGCACTGAATGTAATGAATATTTAAATTTGCGAGAAATTGGAGTTAAAAAAATCAGTAAACTTGAGAAATAGAAACTATAGGAAATTTCTTAGAAAAGGAATTTACAAAAATATTTCCAGATGGGTCAGCCCTTTAATGATTGCTTTCTTTTAGTACTTTTAGCAATTCTTACATACCAAATTAATAAGCTGCTTTCTCCATTATACTATATATTAGGTAGAAGTAAGAGCGTGATTCATTGGCTGAGAGTTTCCTGCGTTAGAACTAAGCATGGAGATAAAAAGCAAATAATCGTAAGTTTATATAATTGTAAGTTTATATAATATATCCAAGGATGTTTCCTTGGATATATAATTATAAAAATAAGATTGAATGTTCAAATGCGTAATTCATGTTCATGGTTTTCAAATACGATCATCGTTAAATACATACATAGATAAACAATTACGGAAAATTTATGCATACTTAAATACACTTAACGGAAAATTATATAAATTTATAACCTTTTGAACTGTAATTAATTTGCGGGTTAACACAGATCTTTAAGCCCTTGAGATACTTTGTTACTTCTGCCTAACATTACATATGTGTGTATGTGTATACGTATATATGTACACACACGCGCACGCACACACAGATGATATAAAACAAAATGTCAAAATATGTTTTTAAAAATGCATACCTGTATGTATAATTATATCAATATATACATTGATCCAGTAATATACTGGAATGCCTCGTCATATTAGAAACATGCATGAGTGTACAGTGGAATGATGAAAATTTCTCTAGAAACATGTTGTTACACATTGAATTGAAATGAATGGATTCAGACGATACTCTTCAACAATAGGATAATACGTTATTGTCTTTAATTACGATAAACATTTTAGCGTGAATGTTCATTAGAGGTTATAAATTTTGTGGCAGACAGTCATCGTGGATAATTTTTGTCGTCACTGTTCAACATTTTTACGGTGGAAAACCTCTTGCATCAATCATAGTCTGTGTATATTTTTTTTCTTTTACAATTTTAAATTTTAATTTCTCTGCTGTTATATGAAGACAAAAATAAACTTGTATCACCCACACAGCATCACATTTACGGAATTCGAATAATAGTTAGAAATAGAGTTTTCTTTAGTGGTTCATAAATTTTTCACGGAACAGAGGAATGAAGATTTTTAAGGATTATCGTTCATGTTCTGTTGTAAAATAATGTAAGATTATCGTCAAGATAATGTCGGTGCCGTGATTATCCTAATTATCACCACTGATTAATGTTAAAGATACGTCAGAACTGATACGAATATTCCAGACTTTTATTTCAGGGAGTTTGAAAAAGTATTCGTTTTAAATAAAATAATGAAGAAATACTCCAACAAATTGCTTTATTAAGGAATTCAGAACCATATGCATATATGAAAACGGATTCCCTCACTACATTCTGTGTGCTATTTTGGTTACAAACAAAGATGATGATTAATAGTCGTGACTTTAAAATCACACGCGACAAGTTTATGAGTTCTAGGATGATAACCAACAAACGTTAGTAGGTTATACGCCAAGGTTAATAGCAACGTAACTTGGAAATATTTTCCATTTACTCCTTTCAATATGCTTACGCGCTTCAGCTGGTGGAGATAGCGTAATGTAGCTTATATTCGCTTGACTGTGGGCATATAGAGGACACAAAAGTGTTTATTGTCTGCCAAATTGGGATATTTCTTGATTATAGAGAAAGTCTCGCTCTTTTGTTATTGGCTGTTAATAATACCACCAATCTGTTTTACTCATTTCTGGGAGTGGAGATACTGTGTGTGAGTCAAGAATATTTATTGCGCAGAAAGGCAGCGATAAATCGTCCGTCTTCACGTTCTAAGTTTAAATGCCGCCAGGGTCCACTTTGCGTTCATCCATTCGCAGTCGATACATTAAGTCGCAGTTGCATACTGGGATCGATCTAATCGACTAGCTCCGTACCCCAAGCTTTCGGGCCTTCTGCCTAGAGTAGAAAAGAATATTTATTGCGCAAGATTTAACATGTCATTGTCTAATTGCAAGTGCAAACAGCGACTGTGCCTGTCTTTTTGGACAACCGCACTAATAGCCAAATCGAACTCATTCAAAATAATGCCAGCAATGAGGATTAGATTGATGATGGCAGGATGGTGGTGGTGATGATGACGATGATGATAATGATGGTGGTGATGGTGTAATGATGAGGATGACAGCGATGATGATGAAGACTATAATAATGATGACGGTGATAATGGAAACGTTGTTGGCGGCATTGGTGATGGTGGTTTTAGTGGTAATGTTGGACATTGTGGTGATGATGAGAATGTTGATGATAGTGGTGATATGATTATGATGATGATGATGATGAGGTGGAGGGGTAGGAGGAGGAAAGAGATGATGATACTCATGGTTTCGAAGGTAACTATCGTGAGGATTATAACGATTTGAAACTTCGGCACAAAGTCAGCTTTTTCGGACGGAGTAGATAGATCGATTACATCGATCGCCAGTGTAAAATTGATACTTATTTTCTTGATTCCGGAAGGATTAAAGACAAACTCAACATCAGCGGAATTTGAACACAAAACACAATGACGGGCGAAATACGCTAAGCAGTTTACCCAGCGTGCTAACGTTTTTGCCTGCTCACGGCCTTATGATGATGATACTAACGGCGTGGTGGTAACCATGGTGATGGCGTTTACTATGCTTATGCTGATATTGTCGACGAGGAGATCGAAGTTGACGAAGATGAAGTCCAGCACAACGAAATATTACAAAGAGAATACTAACGACGATGAAAATGATGATAAAGATGATGATGATGATGATGATGATGATGATGATGATGATGATGATGATGACGACGCAATGTGTTAAATGTATTGCAAAGAGATTTTGGCAAACATAATTAATTGTTACTTTTTGAAATGACATTTCTAAGTACAGTTAATGGTGGAATTTACACTCACAATTTATAGGTGACTGAAAATGTATGATTTATTAAATGTTGAATATCCTATTGTTAGTTGGGAGTTATGTCAACTTGTATTCATAATGAATGATTCATATTGTAATAGAAAATAACTGTGTGAAAACATTTCAAAGCAGTGTAAAGAATATAAAACAGCTAAGCGTAAGATGTTTTGTACTGAACTAGCAGATAAGAATAAATGTGAAAACATACGAAAGAAAAAAAAAACTATCAGAAATGAAATAATGCAGAAACTGTTATTTTGTAGGCGTGATGATAATTATAGTCTTGAAATATTAATAATAAAATTAAAACAAAGCCTACTACACTACAAATAACTTAATACAAATATATTTTTCTACTCGAGCCTGAAGGCCCAAACATTTTGGGGAGGATGCCAGGGGATTATGTACGCAACCGGTACTTAATTTATCGACCCCGAAATGATGAGAGGCAAAGTCATGTCATGCCTTAATTCTAATATCGGGTCATACCCTTCCGACAGTTACTGCAATATCAAATTGTGGTTCATTTCCAGTTTCATAGAATATCTGTTTGGATTTGTGCATCTACTCCTTCTGTCAATCCTTGTGCAAGAAATCAAACACTTCAAAGTATCTGGATTAAAATTTTGTAGCCTAAATCTCTCACACTCTTTTGTTGATTCTGCGTGTGTAAGTAGTGAAGTCTTCATCTTCGCTCTTTTCTATGTTTAAACATTTCCATCTAGTATTAGATAGTGGGCTCATTTCACTAAACATTTTGTACAGAATATCAACTGGTTCGGTGAAATTTATGTCAGACACTTTTTCTGGCAATATGAGGTTACTATACTTCACGTGTTCGGCTCTAGCTACTTTTCTTAAAGCTAGACGCGTTTTCATCTGGCCCGTTCAATCTTGACATTCTTTTTGAAAAATCTATTGAAATCTTCGAAAGTAAGCCTCGGATGTTACTACTTTTTCGGGTTCAGTTTTGAATTCGCTTATGGAATTTCCAACATGGTCAGGCGAAAATGTATTCTCCAGTTTGGTTATTCAACTGCATCAGTTGTAACATTTGCTACTGTAATCCTTGTTTTTCTCGTTGCTCGTTGTGTTGTTCTTGTTGCTGTTTTAGCAACTCAACTATCCTAGCTAACAAGTCTTCCATATCTTACGACTTTAAAAATTTGCACAAGATCTCTTTTAATTTATGTCGAGATATTTAATTATCCACGTTGAATTAGTTTAAACTCTATGTGTGGATGATGTTTTACTTTCACTCTGCTTAAATCTGTGTTTCCTCGTCGCCACTGTTGTGAAACGGTTGTTTTTTTTGCCACTACTGTATCTGTCTTTTGACGACGGTTGTTGTTCTTACAGATATTATTTCATTCCGAAGTCGTCAATAGAATTGTTCTCTCTGGCACTCCAGGACCCCCCGGTCGTACAATGTTATTATCCTCAATACTTTGGATTGTTATAACGCCCATTTAGTATTACAGAATAATTACTATATCAGAAGAGACTCAACCGTCTACTCTCAATCGGTCTACTTGCACTAGCTACTGGTCAATTTATAATGGCTGGCTAACACCAGTATTTTTTTTACCGGAAGGGGTGTACAGTTTTCACTATACAACAGTATGTATATAAGTATATATATATATATATGGGTGGTTGGGTGATAACGCTATAAGAATACCAAAATATATTTTACCAGTTGATTAACATAAAGGAAGACCCTATATAAGCTAACACTTATTTTCTACTGCAGCAATATATAAAGTTTGGAAAGGTAAAGCTATATATGAATAATGTGTGCATTAACATTCACTCTAGTGCTGCTTCAATGGCTTCTAAAGCTGGGAAAAATAACACCAGTTACTCCAATAAGCTCCGTTGAAATCCTTATTTGCAATGAACTCATCAACTACAATAAATGATTTTTTTTTTGATATCTCAAGTGAAACACAATCTGGTTTAATTATTTTACAGCAGTGAAACTGCAAGACGTTCCATGCAATAATCCAGACATCGTTCCATTGTTATAAAATTCCTTAGAAACGTTTAAAGATGAATCTAATAGACGTATAACATTTGTAAGTTATATTAACTGTTGCGAGGCGTTCACTGCAGAAATACGATATAATATCACCCACAAAAGCATGATTATCAATGGTCAAGATTTTGAAATTAGAAGTAATACTTTACGATTATCAAAAAAATGATGTATTTAGTTTTATGTATTTATGTAGTATATATATATATATATATATATATATATATATATATGAATAGGTGGAAAAATGTAATTGTTCTACGTAAAAAGATATCACGTGTATGAGTGTATGAGGAGAAATGTAAAATGTATGATATAAGCGTTTATTAATAGAATTTTGCGCATGTAACTCATCATAAAATCCCTTGAGTGTTAATAGCCCCGGATTCAGCGAAGACAAAACGTATGATGTGTAATATATCGTTACACACTTATACACACATATATACATATGTATGCATGTATATATATATATATATATATATATATATATATATATATATATATATATGTGTGTGTGTGTGTGTGTGTGTGTGTGTGTGTGTGTATGTGTGTGTGTGTGTGTGTGTGTGAATGTGTGTGTGTGTGTGTGTGTGTTCGTGTGAGTGTGTATGTGTGTGTATCTATGCTTGTATGTATGCATGTATGAATGGACGTGCGTGTGCACGTCAAGCGAAATGAGTAGATCAAAAGGAAAATATCAATGGAATGCAATCCTTTTTATTTATCGTACAATATATACTTTGAAATAATTGCCCTTGGCATGCATTTTCCAATATCCAGTATTCCAGATAATTACTTACTCTACTTCAAGATTAATCCTAAAGATAACGTAATTATCTGTAACGTGATAAACATGTTTGCATTGAATCATAAATTTAAAAGAATAAAAATATTTTTTCTGGATTATCTTTGAACGTTTATTGCTTGTTTATCATTTTATAATATATCTGCATTCGTATATAAACACTAAATGTTCCGTTCTTATGCGACATTAATTGCTAACCGGATTCGGTAATTTCAGGTATGATTTCCTCGCTTTACATTCGAGGTAAATTTACGTGGAAGTTTTAAATTGTAGCGTTAAGAATCTCTGCAATTGAGTTGTTTGCAACGTCAATTACTGATGACATATATCAAAGTTTTCAGAAAAGCAAGTTGAAGAAATACAATTAAATCTATTATTTATGACCGATAAGGAGTATAAGAGCGAATGTTAAGGATCAAAGAACAATTAAACTGTGTAGTGCACCTAATTAAATAGACGTTGCTATCAAGCAGCACGTGAGGGAATGGTGTGTAGCTTTCTTAATTTTACTGTAGTCAAACTTATTTTAAATTAAATTTATTTGAAAATATCACATCACGTTTCTTTTCCGTGTAATTGAAATCAAATTTTATAACCAAACACGTGGAAATAATTGTTAACTAGGAGTGATTGGAGAGTCAGATGTTCGTTGTTTGCCTAAAAGCACCTCTGAAGACCAAGAAATTAAGATCACATTATGATACCGTTCCTTGCAGATAAAATTGCACCAATAATAAGTATTGCTTCGCAGGTTCTGTGATTCTGTCAGTGAACACCTGTCTACAGTAAATACTATAGAGAATATTGCACGAATAACGACCCATTCTAGGATATCGTTACTTCTGGTTGCCCTATAAGAATTAAAAACCAAATCTCAGAAGAACTACATTATACCGTACTTCTTTCATGAAAATAAGCTATCCTAGATGTTGAGGTTTTTGCGGAGAGGTATACTCATTCAGTAGGGTATATTTAATCAAACACACCAAACCAATTATTCAGAGACTTTTACCAGAGCGCCAGTATTTGGTCTTTGAAATTACGAGAAATAATTGCGGTCAACTTGAAATGAACCACTTTGCTTTACAACAGAATGGTCTCATTCAATATTATAAATATTTTAACTAACTTAAAGGTCTGAATTTCCCCCATATGGTGTTCATAGACAATATCCTGATAATATATACTAGAGCAACACTTAATTGTTCTATTTGTCCCCAGTTCCTGTATTGTAACCGTCGGAGTGTTTCGTCAATTGTAAATATTAGTATTCGTTTTGATTCTTCCAAACCGCTGTCAAAACGATTCCTTATTTTCAGTGTAGGAGTATTCACTTGGAATGAAAACCCCGACGTTTGTATGTTGTGTGGCAGGATAGCTGGAATCAAATTGCCTCCAACTTCAAATAGTCCTATTCAGCACAGTAAACCAAGGTATTTGTGACAATGTACTGTCGTTTAAATTCTGAACTTCAGTAATGATAACTGAGCGAGGGGCATCACAAGATGAAATAGACTTTACTTTAATACTTGAAACTGTTATCCCTGCATTTACCTCTGCAGCAGTTGATGAGTGATTATGGATACCAATCTTCTTGAGCTCTTTATCATTTTCATCTGTATCAAGTCTCGCTTTGCGCACACGATTTTCGCACCTGTTGCATATCTTCAATCCATCTTCACTTACACTTTTTGTATATATAATTTTCTTGATCGATCTCTTTGATTTTTTTCTTTCTCTGAAGTTATGATGTTGCAAGTAGTCATGTTAATGTGTAGGCGTGTTGAATAAATTTAATTCGGTTTGCTTGAAAATCATTGTTCGTAAACTGTTTCAGCGCAGATATTTGAGAGAGAGAGAGAGAGAGAGAGAGATAGAGAGAGAGAGAGAGAGAGAAAGAGAGGGACAGGGGGAGAGAGACAGGGGGAGAGAGACAGGGGGGAAAAGACAGAGATAGGGGTTAAAGAAATGTAAAAAAGTATCTAAAACTGTTCAACGGCAATTTTAATTTAAAAGTGATTGTTCTAAACTTTCCCCCGAAAATCTCACTTCAGAGTATTTTGGGATGAATTGGCTAGTAACGAAATGACCTGAGGATGAATTAATCAACGACGAATTGGGACAAAATAACCCAGGACGAAATAACCGGGATCGAATTATCCTAACGCTATTTAAATATAAATTTGCATGTCTGGATATGCAGCGAATGCATTAGAATACATACATAGAACAAACCATACACATCTGCACATATACATACACACATACATACATACATGCATAGATTATTGCTGAAATTCCAATGAAGGCATCTTCGATCTAATTTACAAACTGACTCTTTCTCTATTGACAAGAAATCTTGAAATAAAACTGAGCAATGGCACATAAATGCGTGCGCACAGATACGCACACACTGACACACATACACGTAAACACACCCACACACACATACAAACACGTACATATATTTAGTTATAAAAAACATATATATGTTTTACACATGGTTTGTCTCGATGTGTATCATTATAATAACACAGACATTATGAAATCTGAATTACAAATCGCATTCTACGAATATACATGATTAGTATGTTTACTAAAATTGTTTCCCAATTTCTTAGAGTTACTTAGCAGAGTTTATTTACATTTTTTTGTCGTAAACTATTTTCTATCATTTCTGTATATTTTGATATTTTTACGCCACATATATTGACAAATAATTCCAATGTAAGCTTGTAAGTTTTTGTATTATATTATATACCTACCCAAAATATACACTCAGTTATAATACTATTCGACAATGAAACCAAGGAAATGACAACATACATATCTATATGAACATATATATATATATATATATATATATATATATATATATATATATATATATATATATATATATATATATTTCGTATGTGTATTTCGTGTGCAAGATTCTTGATGTGGATACGTGTGTTGAAAGAAATACAATTAAACCTTGGGAGAGGCATTATGCCGGTAATAAACACACGCACTGGTTCAGTCCTTTATTAATAAATGACTGAACCAGTGCGTGTGTTTATTACCGGCATAATGCCTCTCCCAAGGTTTAATTGTATATATATATATATATATATATATATATATATATATAATTCCTTAAAGTCGAACCCTTGAACTTACCGTGGTTGGACTTTGAAACGAGTGCGCGTCAGTGTTATGAGGTCAATCACATCGGTTCCTTGAAGAGCCACCCATGGTGGACAGATCTGACTCCAGACAACCAGATATCGAACGATGAAAATGAGTGCTCAACACCAGATTGATGAATATGATTTCTTTATTTGTGAATTAAAGCTACCATTGGTTTCAAGTTAGGAAAATTAGGAAAACATCCTGGTATCTTAACGGCGTACGTACACATTGGTCTCTTATATGTAACTATATATATTCATCTAAATCGTGTACGACTCTATTCTTCCTTTCTTTTATTCTTTCCTTCTTTCTATCAGCTCTTTCATGTTTACTTCCTTCATTCCACACTTCGTTCTTTCATCCCACTTCTCTCACATTTCCTTGCCTTCTCTTCATGCTCACTTTGCCTCCTCTTTTCACTTCACTGTGTCTCTTATGTCCTCACCCCACCTTATGTCTTCTGTCCCTCTGCCTCTATCTCTCTCTCTTCTCTCACTCTGTGACCGGTGTTCGGTAAAGCCTATCCTTTCTTTCTTGGTTTGGCCGCCGTCCGTGCAAAATCTATATCCCTCCTTGTGCCTGTGACA
>NC_142946.1:18859552-18867052 GCF_046866305.1 Octopus bimaculoides | reverse complement strand
ATTGCTTAAAAACAGCAGTAAAAGTGAATACATCCTGAAAAGTGAAGAGAATAATATCCTACGTGTCGGTAGTAAGCTCCTGAGGAAGCACTCTTCTCGTGATGACTTCACATACGACTTCAAACAGCCGGACTAACATACCTAAAAAGTCCTGGGTGTGAAATAGGGAGTATTCAAACAGAAACAACAACAACCACAACAATAACATAAATACATGCATGGGTTTGTTTCCCCCAGGCGCCAGGAAGAGATTAATATTGATATGGAGCGAAACGTATCTTGGAATCGTGACCGCTACATCACATTACACTTCTAAGGCTGTGCACTTGCTATCTAAGAACAGGAAAATGATCCTAAATATCTAATAAACAAGAGAGATAATCAGGATTTTGGTGTCCCAAGATGCAACCGAAACTATATATAATGTCATATTTCAGTGGAAGACATCACACATGTAATTGACAGCTGCCCCCGAAATTCCATCTATGTACTACCTCCACATGCGACACGGCGTTGTAGCAAAAATAATTTCCATTGCCATTCAGTAAAAATGCAACACACAGTGACACCTTTATATCAGTACCATTTCGTTTCTCTGCATTCATTGTCTCTTAATTTCTTACTTTACATGTCATATATGATCCTTTCTCTACCTGAAATAACGGAACACGTTTTAATTTCTTTAACATTCTTTCCTGAATGTATTTAAACAACTACACGTATACGTACCACTAAATAAAAAGGGTTACGGAAGCAGTTAATTCAGTCTTTTGGCTAGGTAGGAACGACAAAGCAAATTTCATACACTTCACACCACTTTGTTTTAGAAAATTATTGAAACATTGTATATAGAAGGTATGTGCCTCAGAAAATAATTAGACAATAGACACAATGGTAATTAGATTGAATCTTATATTTAATGCCAACAGTTTAAATCCACAAGCCTATTCCGGACTTGTTACTTACCCTCAATTAACTCTATCTTCCGTGAACGTAACTCCGGTCTGCATATCTTACAGGATTTGCTTGCAGGTTTTATAATTCAAAGATTCTGAAAGAGATTTTCCGTGTATGTGTTTGAATAGCACAGTCATATTATATAGTAATATGTGTATTGCTTTCGAACTCAGCGTATTGTATTGGAACTCAGCGAGTGAATAAACATAACAATATATGCGCTTTCTTTGTAAAGGCACGTATTCGATGAACGTACCCATAATAAAAAAAGATAAAAGGATCACTTGCTGACTGAATGCATCCCTAAGACTATTAGACTTCACAAAAAGTAGCAGGTGAAACCATTCAAAGCGTATACCAGTATATATTGTAGCTATACAAAAATGGTATTGTGGCGACTGAATAATGGTTGACCCGATGCTCAGTCAGGAATTACCTTTGCTAAAATCTCAAGTAAAAGCAAACTGACTTGTCAGAGATGTAGCGTCCTTAATACGAACACATTTTATTTGACACCTTTGGTTATATATCGGTATTAACACATCAAATTGTTAGACAAACTGAATTGTTAAGTGTAGATATTTTGAAAACATATACATTGTACTACTTCATTATATCATACCATCAGCCTTCATGTCAGCTGTAGTCATACACATAACAATAAATAGTTTAAATAATTTAATATGACCTCTCAGCGAAGATATATTTAATAGAATATATTATATAGGCGGCATATGAACTTTCCTGTATTTAATTTAATTGGAAACAACATTTCGTTAGTCGACAGAAAGAGCACACCTTAAGAACGCCTTTAACGATATATCATTAGTCGACAGATGATGTCTCCGGAGATAAACGACAAATAACGACGTTTACAAATTGGCAGTAACATCAACGTTTATTACTAATTCTGTATGACCAAGAAAATGGTGAATATGCAAAAACTAAATATAAAAACTGCTTACGGAATCTAAATGAAGTGATTATAGCTCTGTAATTTTAACATAGTATTTATTTTTCGATTGCCGAAAAGAACGTCAGCAGCATTTGTGATTTACTTACTATTACTACAACTACTATTACTACAACAGCCCGCTCCTGATTGCACTGCTGCTACCGCTGTCGCTGCTGATAATGGTGGTATGTCTGCTACTGCTACTCTCCTTCCCCCTCCCAGCCCCTCTCCTCCTCCTACTACTGATTGATACGAATGACGGTGAGGTTGATGACGGTAATTTCTTCGTACTTTTTGGCACAAGACCTGTAAGGGTGATTGGAGGGGAAAGTCGATTACATCGGGCCCAGTTCACCACCTCTATTTTACTTCATTTATCTTGTAAGGATGAAAGATGAAGTCAAACTTGGTGGTGTTTGAACGAAAAAGACGGAAGAAATTACGTTTAGCATTTTGTCCAACGCTCTAACTAGTCGTCCACTCTTACGTTCACTTTCTCTACTATTACAAAGTCGCTGCCTTTGTAATAGAAGAGAAAGAGAGTGAGAGAGAAAGACAGACAGAACGTGAAAGCTGGCAAAGTAACCGACAAGATATTGCTTATTTATGATAGCTGCTTTTAAGTATTTGGGGCACAATACATACTTCATTACATAATGTATATACACGGTGAGGTTTTACAGATTTGGTTACATTTCAACATGCTTTATTCTCATTTTTACTAGCATCAAAAGTAAATGCAAAACTAGAGTAATCTATTAAACAGTTTTAACGAATGATATTCTTAAATTATGGAACGAATTTTTTACCAAGCTCGTTTGCTAGCAAAATAAGATTGAGGTTTTGGATACAATGAGGAAAAAATATTAGGAAAACCTGACAAGCTAGATGATTTCTGAGAAAATCTTAATATTTGATGCTAAAAGAAATATAGGAAAAGCCTTAACAATGCCTGAACAGATTTGAACACCATAAAGGTATTTATGGTTTATCTCACATGACACAATAAGTTATGGTATGGTGGAAAGAATAGGTGATCCAGTTAAAATGCCAATACCAGTAAATAAAATTAGACGAATAGCAACAAAGACCACATTAACGCAACGGCAAGGACAATGCTATTTTTTTTCTTTTGTAGGAACAGGACTTGCAATTATGAGTGAAGAAGCGTAGTCGATTATATCGATTTCTGTGCACAACTTCTACTTATTTCATCGACTCCGAAAGAATGAAGAGCGAAGTCAGCCTCGGCCCAATTTCAACTCGGAACGTGGAGCTGGGTGAACTGCAGCTCAGATTTTTTTCCCAGCGTGGATACGCTTCTGCAAGCTCGCCGCCTTAGATCCTCTGAATATTGGCTTAAAATTTTAACCCAACATCAGCAATTTCAAGAAAGGGTGCATACTAATTACATCGGCCCCAACACTCAATTGATAATTGCCTTATCGACCCCGAAAGGATGAATAGAAAATCGACCGAAGCGGAATTCTGGAATCAAACTTGCAGCATTTGAACGCAGAATAAAAATGGTCGGAAAAAACTTCACGAAGCTTATTCTTCAACGAATCTGCATGTTGACCGCTTTAGAGATACTCAATATTGGTTTCAAATTTTGGCACAAGGCTAGGCATTTCGGGGAAAGGTGCTAGTGGTTAACATCGACCCCAGTGTTTTTGAACCAAAAACCTGCAGACAGACGAAATGCCGTTAAACGTTTTACCCGGCGTGCTAACGATTCTGCCAGTATCAATATTCGTTTCTACTCTAGGCACAATGCCCGAAATTTTGGGGGCGGGGGCCAGTCGGTTAGATCGACCCCAGTACGCAACTGGTGCTTCATTTATCCACACCGAAATGATGGAACGCAAAATCGACCTCAGCGGAATTTGAACCCAGAACATGCAGACAGACGAAATGCCGCTAAACGTTTTACCCGGGGTACAAACGATTATGCCGGTCTCAATATTCAAAACTTATAACACGTTTGAGAAATATAATCTAAGTTCGATTCTTTACAGTGTAGAATCTATTTTAGAAAGACTAACGATGAATAACCTCAACATACAAAAGACACACACGCACACAGACTCACACACAGACACACACACATATACACACACACGCACAGAGTGTGTGTATTAAAAGTTAATAGGCAATAATCTTTATGACGTTTTATTTCTACAGGTTCTGCCATGTGCTTCAGATTTGTGCTTCAGACTTGTTAATATATTGATATTTTTCCTTTTAGCATCTCAGTTTTGTGTGACCCTTTCTAGAAGAACCTCATCTGATTCGGAGTTTTTTATTTCCAAACATCAGAACGAGGACACTTGTCAGAAGTTTGACCACGGTCTGAGTTAGATGATGTTGATTCCTCTCCTTTCTCCGTTAAATTGTTCAATCGCTGTTGGCTATGGGAAGAACTATCCCAGAGTTTTGAGCCGTTTTAACTGGTTAAATCCATCCTCGGACTAACTTAGGATACGCCTCTGTCAAAATCACTGACTTCTTGTACTCATGGGGTTCTCGGCACAGCTAGTTGCGTAAGCAATTAATATACTCTGATCTGAAATGAAAATTAATACATCAACAAATTTGTAGCAACAGGTAGTGTCCGCGGAAATAACCAGGAACATGAGGGATGTCAGTTCAATTTCGAGATTTTAGTATATATATACAGGGAGGAAAAGAGAGTGAGATACATACATGCACGCATATATGCATATACGCATTCACACACACACACATTATATGTGTATATATATATATATATATATATATATATATATATATATATATATATATATATATATATATATATATATATATACATACATATATACGTGTGTATGTGTGTGTATGTGTGTGCGTGAGAGAGAGAGAGAGATGTGTGGGTGTTTGTGTGTTTGCGTTGGAATGCTTGTTGCACAGCTAGGATTAACCAGCGGAATAGTTTTATAATTATGGATTATGTCGTTTTTAATATTACCTGATGTGCAAGCATTCTACGGGAATTTAAAACGATATGAATCGATCTCGGTATTTGACTAGTACTTTTTAATCAATCACTTGAATTTGAAACGCATATTTGACCTATATTGATATTAAAAAGCACGGTACCGTAAATAAATACTGTTCCAATTATTTTATGTATGCACGGATATAAGCGCATATATATCATTATTGAAATATAATTTAATCGAAGTAATAACGATATAGTTTTCGAGAAGGGATTATAGCACGAGGATTCTATGAAATGCCACCTTAATAATAAGCCATTAATGTTGAGACTGGCAAGTTAATGAAATTAAACCTAAACGATTATCTGACATTCAATGAATAGCACACACGTACTTCATAACTACTGACTTTTGTCTCTTAACAAATTTAGTATTGTACCATGTAGTTGTGAATATAATAACTAATACCGCATGGCCAGTCACGATTGTTATTTACAATTACGTTTTTGTTTGTGATTGGTTTGGTGATTAACCAATAATAACGTAAAGGCACTTTGAAATCAAGCGGACTACTTAGATTAATGTTTAGAATAAAACTTCGCGTTATGGCGATGTTGGATACTTACTTGTAATACTAGTTACATATTATAATATAAGACATAGTGTAGTGCATTCCGCATATCAGAGTGAAAGGAAAGTAACATTTGAACCAAACGAATTCGTTCTTAACCTTAATTAATACGATGAAATCCTGAATCGATAAATGAATATCAAATTTTCAGATTCATTGATAAAAGATTAAAGAACGTTTGCGTCAACTCAGCTAAAAGACGGTGAATAATCTGATTGATATTGCGTGATATGGACGTCAGATACTTGGATAACATGTGTTGTGTCAGACGTTCGAGAATTTCAATCGATCTAATCGGTTGTAGATCAATAGAAAAGGCTTTCCAATATGCTAGTGTGTGTAACATCTGAAAGACTTTCAACGTAATTGCTTGTTGAATACGATGTTATCTTTTGTATAATTATTGTTAATTCCATAATAGGATGTATGTCTGCAGTATCAACAACAATTATATTAATATATATTAACAATGCTCGAACAAATAGTGTCTGCTTAATCACGATTTTCAATGGGTATTGCAGTGATACAGAGAAACTATAATTTACTGTTGATTGTTCCTACTCACAATAACAAACGTTACTTTGTTGCTCTTCCTAATTGATTTGTCGGCAAAATCTGTCAGAAATCACTGATTATATGATCACTCTACTAGACTTCGTAGCCTATAAACCGCAAATGATATCCTGCAACATTTCAGACCAAATATTGAATCGGTACATCAGAAATAACTGTACAAACACTTCGCCACTAATTCAACTTCTGTCCTATAAATTCCGAGATACATTATACTAAGAAAAAAGTACTACGCTCATAACTTAGATAATTATTATCGTGTATGCTCTATCGGTGCTAGCTTCTAACTTGTCAAAGAAAAATGATCTTCAATATTTACAACTAATGGAACACATCATTGAATAATAGATTTCTAAATACACAATGTATAAGAACACCAAATCTTGTCACGTGTACTTATATATACATCTGGACCATAACAGCGACAACTACAAAAATATATTGTAGTTGTATAAAGTGATCATCTGTTTCTATCTTCATATCACACCTCATCCATAGCCACCGGTCTTCTGTATCTGTCTTGGCTTTCACATCTCTTGCAAACTGATCGTACGTTTTTCTCCTGCTATGCTTTTTGTTTTGTTCATTTATTGGTTAAATTTTTCTTTAGTTGTATAGTTCTCAGTGTTGATGACGCCGGCCTTCTTCGTGTATTTCAACAGCGGTTCCACAGCATTTTTTATATACAACCCTAGGCTTTTTCCCTCTGTTTCGTTACAGTCCTGGCAACTGATTAAACCTCTCCATCCATTCTTCTGGGCAAGTACAGCCTATCAATGTCACTCTTAGGGTAGACGTCTCCATATACTGACACCATTTTTCTGCTCTTGGTATTTATTTTTCTCATTTCTCTCTTGTCCCAATATATAATTCCCGATTACTATTATTATTATTATTGTTATTATTATTATTATTATTATTATTATTATTATTATTATTATTATTATTATTATTATTATTATTATTATTATTATTGAATCATGCGTTGTTTGAAGGAACGCTTATCATTATCACCAACATTATTCTTACTTTAATTTTTATTGCCAGTTCCATTTCTAATATAGTAGACGTGGCACTGCTTATGCAAGCGTGCTTGCTTCTGTTGCTGTTGCTGTTAGCAGTCGTGTTATTTGTGCTGCTGCTGTTGTTTGCTGCCTCAGACAACCACTTTTGACCAGGTCAAGGTCGGCAATATTTGATGTTATTAGAGCTGATAACTCAGAACATGTCAAGCTTATCTGTAGTTTCTTAAATATGTAGGTTGCTTATCTTCTGCATTCGTTATCAGTTCTGGAAAGTCAGTTTTAAGTGTTGGACGCGCTTCAAATATTCCTGGATATAAAATAGGAAACTTTGCGGGTTGGAACATTTAAAGAAGAACAAATGGATTCATTAAAATGTGTTTCTTTTCAAATTGCTTAAGT
>NC_142946.1:18807052-18852052 GCF_046866305.1 Octopus bimaculoides | reverse complement strand
CACACACAGACACACACACACACACACACACACACATATATATATATATATATATATATATATATATATATATATATATATGTATAAATATAACTTTGATATCTTGATGAGTTTAGGTCAGTACAGGCCCAGGTCATGTCTAACTTAATAGTACCATCTGGTGACGTGTAGTAGTCATATATAGAGCACCATGACCCACGCCAGCTAAGAATTATAATTGTTAGAAGCATAATATATTTGTTTACAGCTGATTGAAATAAAATTAAATAAGGTTGTATATAAACTTGTTCGATGAAAGCTTCGTGGGTGTTTGCACGTCCACCTCGTCTCATATTCCATGGCAGTCTAGTCATATATATATTTACGACGGCTTCTTTCAGTTTCTTTCTATGAAATCCCCTCACAATACTTTGGTCGATCCGATGCTATAGTTGAAGACACTTCCCTAGGTCCATACCATGCCTGTATGTTCATATATATATATATATATATATATATGTATGTGTGTGTGTGTGTGTATGTGTGTGTGTGTATGTGTGTGTGTGTGTGTGTGTGTGTGTGTGTATACATTAGGATGAAATACAACGCAAAGGAAAGACAGGGAAACGTCGAAGTATTTTGTTGGATATTTAATGAGCGAGGTTATAAAGGATTTATATAACTATTTATATAGCCAAATAAATCATGAACTATTTTGAACATATTTATTTTGAAATTAGTAGTAGCAGCGAAATCATACATTACTAAAACCATACATTACTGTTATTCAAATATTCATTCATTAGCATTTCTAGTTCTAGAATCACAAACTATGCATGAACATGGGATGATCACAACATAAACGCTTGCTGGCTCTATGTTGTCCAGGTGTTAACAAGAACGTCATGAATAGCAGTAACAGAAACACAATATAACTTGCCATTTAATTGGAATTATATAGTTACGAAGAGGCCTATCCCGCACCTTAAATCTCAGCTGGTTAAAATACATTTTCTTTTAAACGTAAAAGCAAATATTTGCTCCAAATTATTTTATTACTTTTCAAAGGAAATACCATTGTGATTATTCCGAAATCAAGCAAGTATACACATGTGATGCTAGCTGGTCAGAAATAATTAACCTCAAATTTCACTTTTACACAAACAAATGTAGTATAGTAAATATGAAAATATCTTTACCAAAAGAGTGGGGAACATTACTCTAACATCAACTGTTTTTAATTTCCTTTGTGAACTTTTTGAGTGCCAAATACTCAGAACTGAGACGGGACATTAATATTTGGCAAAAAGTCTAACGTTGGTGGAGAAAGGGGAAGAACAATAAGAACTCACTTGTTACTGATTATCTTAAAGCATTGATTACCAAAGTGGGTTGTACGTCCCGCCAGTGTGGCGAGGGAAAATCGTGGTGAGGCGTGTTGTCTTAGTTGCCAGGCACAAGATGCTCACTGAAGTGATTGACTTTGTTTTTTCAGTCGATAACGTACATTTTTATTATAATGTACATGTTTTTCTTAGTCGATAATGTACATTTTTAATAAATGAGTTAGTGCTTGATTAATTTTGTATTAAGCAATTGTAATAAAATATTAAATATGAACGTCTTTTAGGTAGACATTTTTCCTGACCAGTTATATTGTATGTGGGTAGAAAATAAGTGGGGAAACACACCTTTAAAGGGTTCACGGAGATATCGTGGTCTATTGAAAACCGGATAGGCGATCTCTATAATTTCCAAACTTCGCATTTTGAAAATTCAGCTTCAACTGGTTCCCGTTTGCCAAAAGTCTTACCGAAAAAAAAAAAGCAAAGAAGTTTTACGTATATAGGAATACTCATATATGTTTGCATATAACTGAATCAAGTTAAGGTGGTTCTCCAGCATGACTGCACTCAAGTGACCAAAACAAGTAACAGAAAAGAATTACTACACAGAGAAGCATCAGCAGCTAACACATTTAAAGAAGAAAATATTTTTTTTTTAAATAATGAAATATTACGAAAGCAAATTCAGAAAAAAAAACAATATAGATTTAATTGCGTAAAGAGGTAATAACGAAATTTCTACCGAATGATTTCAACAGCATAATAAAATATCATATAATGCTACAATTTGTGAGAATTAACCTTGCTTCATACTTTTCGAACAATGCTGATGTTCATTATTTCAGGATTTTCTGAATATATATGTATATATTAATAGTGAAATAGAGTGAACCAATTTGTGAATCGTAAGCGCCAATAGATCTGAATGATATCTGCTATTAAACAATTCATGGTTCTACTGGAAATATACCGGAAACAATGATGAATTTCAAATAGACACCTAGACCAATCATTTTTATAACTTCTCTTCAAATTAATATCTGACGGAAATAATAATTATAATAGTCTTAGATAGAACTATGCAAAAGAACAGACTAAAAATGATGTCCTTGGTAAAGATGGTATGAAAATAGTCGAATTGGTGAGGAGATTATCGTAGTAGGTATGGTAAATTGTCCGGCACTGTATGTCTGGTGATGTATCATGTATAAATGGAGCTTCTCGTTTGAGATGGATCTAGCTTTAATGAAAATCAATGGAGATAGCATAAGCTGCATATTTCAATATGAACGTCTAGGTGGAGTGTTTTGAAACTGTTTGTGAAGAGTACGTGAATAGAACTAATCCAGAGGGCTGTGTGATAAAAAAAAATATTGTTTTATTTTATTTTTGATTCAGGAGAAAACGACATTTATCGATTGGGATTTTATAGAAAACTGGCGGATCTAAGTTGCTAAAAAAAAAAAAAAAAACAGAAAAGACAAGTGAAAATTTGTAGAAACTAGCAGAATGTTTACAGTAAAAAATACCTAGTATCTTCTAAAGTCAAGAAGTTTCAATGAGAAGAGACGTTGAAAAAATTGATGATATACTGGTCGACATTTTTGGGCATGTTTCATATAAAAGATATATATCCGATGCCCAGTATTCAGTTCGATATGTAATATGGATTTAAGTAATTTTGATAGACCAGTAGGAAAACTAGATTAATCTGCTATATCATATTTTCACATTAAAAAATTCAAACACTAAGCATATAAAAATAATCAGGTTTCACTCGAAAAAATAAATCTTGAATTTCGTATTCCCTTTCAATTCTCTACAGGTTAAAAAAATATGCATTCTAATAAACAAGAAATTGAAAAAAAGGTGAAGAAAACCTTTTTTTGTATATACTCTTAAATTATTACTTTCGTTGAAAGATGAGTTTATAGCAATGCGCTAAAAATGTCATACTCCTTATTGAAATTTCAATTCCAAATCAACATTGCTAATAAAGCTTTCTGTAAAATTTATTTTTACATTTCGCATGAACTTATATAGAGCTGGAATATCCTTAGATACATCATATTTGTAATAATAAACCATATCTCTACATGTAATATATGAATTGAGGTGATATTGAAACAGTAAAGATAATGTTTGTTTTAACCACTAGCATATATGATATATATGCGACATTTCAATTTATGATGTGATAGCACTATATATATATATATATATATATATATATATATATATATATATATATATATATATATATATATATATATATATATATATATATATATGTATATATTAATAAAATACAGGGTAGTAAAAGAATTTTAGAAATTTTTTTTTTTACCACCAGTGGCCTAGCAAGGGTAAAAAACAGTCAATAGACTATGTATTATTCATTTAAAATACAGAGATGCCTGTAATAGGACATCTAACCCGCTAGAAATAGCAGCAAGACTACATACCACAAATTATCCCTACTTTTTGTGGTATGTAGTCTTGCTGCTATTTCTAGCGGGTTAGATGTCCTATTACAGGCATCTCTGTATTTTAAATGAGTATATATATATATATATATATATATATATATATATATATATATATATATATATATATGTATATATATATGTGTGTTTGTGTTTGTGTGAGTATATATATATATATATGTATAAACGATCGTGTATATCCTGCAACTGTGGACAATATTGTGTCACCATAAATATACGCAAATGTCCTTTTTATTAAATATAATACTAGCCAGAGATAAGTAATGTGTTACGGAAACACACCCATAAACGCATATTTATGTGCCCAAGGATATATTTCTAATAGACACATGCAAATATAGAGAGTGATATTCAAGAACAAGACGAAAGAGATAGCAGAGAATTTATACGTGCAGAGCGCACCTTCGCATCAAACTTATGAGTAAATGATTTTGTTGATTATTTTACTCTTTCCTATATGTGGTCTTTGGGTGAAGAATTCCTGTAATATCAGTATGTTTTTTTGGGGGGGCGGGGGGCGGAATTTATATTTAGGAATTGAAATGTAGATTTTCACAGTTCTATTTTTATATATTTCTGTACTCATTTCAGACAAATGCAGTCAATGTCAGGACATTAGGTTGGGTAATTCGGACCGGTTGTTTATGAAATCCTATCAAGTGGCATTTTCTCAAGTGTTTCAGTACTCCTGCCTATCTCCTTCGCTGCACTGGTCTTTTTGTTTTCACGAGAAGCATTGCCTTAACACGATTTAAAATCAGAAATGAAACAATCATATCAAAATGATGTAACTGAACATATCTATAACACTAATGGCTTTGCAAGTTGGCTGCAAGGGATATCTATGTGTAAATTATAACCTAGCCTTCGGATTTGTAAAAAATAACTCCGTTTTGTAATACAAATATTATGGCCACTACTCTCAACGTTCGTTTATAGTAACGAATCTAGTTATTCGTGGTTTGAACCACTTTTTATGACGGTTGATTCATGCTTGTTTTAAATAATAACAGCATTAAATAGATCGTCATAGATATTACGAAGGCTACGTCTTTAACTTTCATTAAAAAAAAATTGACAAGGAAAATAAAGACATATTTGATCTCTTCACGAGAGATAGTCTAGTGTAAATTATTCATTGACTTGATCTAATTGAGGTTTTTGTCGTCATGTTTCTAATTTCTTCCTCCCAAACCTTTCATCATGCTCTTAATTAATGCATGAATATTGTATTGTATTATTTCGTTGTAAGTTTCGCAGTCCTTTTAGGCTGTAAGAATACATCGATTAAAATTAAAACTGCTTATTTTTTGTATTGCCAAAGAGGAAATATCACTTTGAACTCCTCTTGTCCATCCAGAATTATGTAGAATTTAGATCATGGAATATATATGCTAGTGTGCATTTCTGAACAGCCGTAACAGCAGCAGCAGTAGCAACAGCTGGAGTAGCAGCAGGAGTAGCAGCAGGAGTGGCAGCGGGAGCAGCAGCAGGAGCAGCAGCAGTAGTATTAGTATGTTAGTGGTGCTAATGATGATGGTTTTGGTGGTATTTGCGGCAGCAGCGGTGAACGTGATATCAGCAGCGGTAGTTGTCTAACAGTTTTATAAAACATTTTCTAGACATGATACATTTGAATAAAATGATATTTTCTCTCATTATATATGTAGCCAATAAGGTGCCGAGCTGACACAATTGCTTGCACGCTGAATGAAATTCGTAGCGGTATTTCACCCATCGCTATGTTCTGAGTTCAAATTCCGCCGAGATTTTATCCTTTCGGTGTCGATAAATTAAGTAGCATTTGAGTACAGGAGTCGATGTGATCACCCATCAACCTCCCCCAAATTTCAAACTTTGTGCCTATAATAGAAAATATTATATATATATATATATATATATATATATATATATATATATATACAATATCTGTCAACTCGTACACATTTTGCATGTATTGGATATATATAGTTATCCATTATGTGTCAACTCGTACTACCTGTTAATTGTAATTAACCATTTGTATAAGTTAAATTTGAATACCAGAAATCCTAAATAGGGCAACAAAAGAAAATAAAGATGATTTATCACAAACAAAGCTCTATCCCCTGAACATAACATACAACAACGTTTCACGGCAAATTAAATCCAATTTCTAGATTCATAATGAGAACTGACAATTCCGAAAATCTTATATATATATAAATAGCATTATATGTCTGTGTAATGACTAACGCACACATTTCGACAATTCTCAACCGATTTTCATCAAACTTTACACACACATTACTTATTTCCCGAGGACGGTCATGCACTGTAACATTTCCTCAGAGCGCCTGCGTAAACGGATGTAAATGGACATAATTTTATGCATGTAGCGTCTTCCATACATGTTTAATCTGTTTTGTAAACGTGAAATGATTTTGTCTATTTATTTATTTATTTATTTCGTTTCTCTACAAGCGATGGTGAATTAAATTGAATACTAACACTACACGCATGTATTTCCACAATTCTCAACCGATTTTCACCAAACTATACATACTATGTCCTAAGGACGGTCATGCATTGTAACATTTTCGCCAGTGCTCCCGCGTAAATGGACATAGCTTTGTTTCTATGTCTGATCTTCCACACTTCTTTGATCTTTCCATGATATGAAAATCGTTTGTCTATTAATTTATTTTGACTGTCCACCTGCGACATTTATTAAATTGACTAGGAACACTGTATATGATGAATATCCATTACTAATCAATCTTAATATCCATATTTAAACGGCATTAAACATTGGCAAGCTTACCTTTACCTATTCACACTTACTTGAAAGGTGATGTTCTCGCCCCTCACTTCTACTTGTTGATAACTACTAGTGCGTTGTTGCACATTAAAGACGCTTATTTACCAATTCATTATGATATTTCGACTATTGCCCATTGTTTCATATACGCTTTAGCGTTGTTAAATGTGATTGTTTTTTTTCAAAAATCACTTATGTTTCGTACCAAAGAATCATCATTTAAATCAGAGTTTTAGGCGATGTTATGATGTAAGCACGTTGTAAAATTTAGGATATATAAGTCTAGTATTATAGGACGCTATCATTTATTAGCATTATCTGTAACTTTCAACACATCTCAACGCTTCTCAAGCAGACATTGTTGAATTTCAACGAAAGTTGAATTTAACGTACGATACTGTCTTATAAAGCAAGATCTATATATGCTAAATTTGTACAACAATTTTTTGTTGGGTCAGTTTAGCTTAATGGTAAGGCACTTGATGCGTAATCACAGGGATGTGTGTTCGGGTCTCATAGCTGACCGCCGACAGATTTTTCTGCAAACTATGGATAGATTATCATGTTCATTCTATATCATTAGCATTATCCTAGTATTATAGGACGCTATCATTTATTAGCATTATCTGTAACTTTCAACACATCTCAACGCTTCTCAAGCAGACATTGTTGAATTTCAACGAAAGTTGAATTTAACGTACGATACTGTCTTATAAAGCAAGATCTATATATGCTAAATGTGTACAACAATGTTTTGTTGGGTCAGTTTAGCTTAATGGTAAGGCACTTGATGCGTAATCACAGGGATGTGTGTTCAGGTCTCATAGCTGACCGCCGACAGATTTTTCTGCAAACTATGGATAGATTATCATGTTCATTCTATATCATTAGCATTATCCTACCTTTCAGAATAAACTTATTTCCTTATCTACATGTCTCAATACATCTCAATACTTCTAAAGTAAACTTTGTTTGTTGACCTTCAACGTGCAGCCCTGCAAGAGATTACATATGGGACGGCGGAGATGCAATTTAGGAAGGCAGCAAGGAAGAACTCGGCAACCCCCGCTAGATGTGAAGAAGTGGTACTTCTACCCACATACTTTGGAAGACGTGCATCCTACAACGATAGCTCCGAAAAGCTGATGCCTTCATCCGACATCGTATTTACTAAGCCTACTCTCATCTATGAGTTGGGGAAGCACAAACAGTCTGCCATAGGGCAGCACAAACAATTCACAGAGTTTTCAAGGAACACTAAAGCAAAACCACAACAGCAAAGTAACGGTAAAGTAACAGCAGCCAAATAACACAATTATAACTCACATTATCGACGACCAAACTATAAATGTTCAAAGAAAATGAATTTTTTTATCTCCCACAAGGGTAAGTAACAAAACAAAAAAAAATTAAAAAACCTATATAAACAAGTTGGAATGAAAAATGAAAATGAAAAATGCAATGAAGCGCCTCCTCCCCACCTCCGAGGAGCTCCATTTATACATTTGTCACACTTTTATACTTTGTTCCAGCTAAAATATCAACTTTATATTTCTGTAACAATTCTAAGCACTCTATATAACATGGTAACTGCTCGATATCTATATATCTACATTCCAACATTTGTATCCGTGTTCATATTTCATTATTCTCGTTCTTCATTCTTGTTTTTACGATTTTTGAAAAGTCGATACTGATTAAAAATCGAATTTTTGAAAACTTCCAAGTTCGTAAGTGAACACATGGGCATAAACCCCATACATGCCTCAAGTTTCAGTAAGGTCTGTTGGATAGTCTTGAAGGAGTTAAAGTAACAATTTCACAAACACACAGACTTCCCAATTATTGTTATAGATAATCACACCCATATTGTGTTCTGCTTTTGTAGAATGTTATAACAGCTTAATTCCTGCTATTCATTGCATTTTGGAAATATGTCAGCGTTATAGCTTTATTGACTTTTCGCTATTTATTTACTTTACGCGTACCTGTAAAATTGTGTCACATCAAAAAAAGAGTTGGTAAAACTACTTAGACACTGTAAATCTAGCAAAGTGAGGCTTTGAAACTCATCTCATTGTTATTGTTCTTCGTTCTTTAGTTAGTAGTTTGCAGCGATGTCATCCTTCAATATTATCATATTTTTTTGTGTCTACTACCATTACATCTGGCCGTGTTTGTATCTCTTCATACATTTCCTTGTTCGAATCATCATACATGAGTGCGTAATTCTTTTTTCCTTTTTGCCAGAGGAGGGGGAGTTTGGGGGCTTCTGTATGAATATGATCCTTTTTGTGTCAGAGGGACGTGGGGAGATTTCGTGTCTGAAAGGGAAGGGTGAGACGAATAAGGTGTGGCTGGGTGTTGAGTGGTTGTGGTGTGGGGGCCTGTGTCCATTTGACCTAGTTTTCCTCCCCTCCTTCCACTTCTCCCTCTCGCCGTCTCCCATCCGCTGTCTGTTTCAGCCTCTTTTCCTTCCGCTTCCACCAGTGGTACTATCTCTTACGCTCTCGTCGGTGCCTCCCTCGGCTCTTCCCCCTCCTAGGCGGCCAAGGGCAGTCCGTTCCAATGCGGCCTTTCAGACCACACTTAAATCATCTAGGGATCCCGACTTCCACCCTAACCCTCATTATCACGTCATCAATTGTTATTGCTTCTGTCAGATTCTTGATGGTTTCAAACGACCCCTGGATGATCATGTCCCTGGATGATCATGACCTGGATGATCATGTCCCTGGATGATCATGTCCCTGGATGATCATGTCTCTGGATGATCATGTCCCTGGAGGATCATTCCCAGTGCCTACTTTCCGTTTTTGTCGCCTGGGGAACCGCTCTCATTCTCGTTTCCGTGTAAGATAGCAGCTGCTATCCAGGCCACATCGACTTCCGATGGCTACGTTCTACCGTAACCCTGGAAGTACATCTTCCAAGGTATGTGGGAAGAATTACCATTTCTTCACTCTTTACGGGGGATGCCGAGTGTCTCCTTGCTGTTGCTACCTGCCTAAATTGCACCTCTACAGTTTCATACTTGGCAAGATATGTAATCTCATGCCAGATCGGCCGTCTTTATTTGGGTTGTAGACATTTCTATTTTTGCAGCAACCACTGAATAAGTCTTGTACTCTATCGTACGTTCCTTTCTGTCATTGACCATTTCTTGTGGGGGTGCGGTGGGGACAATTCAACATTAAATCATTCGCGACTCAGCAACAATTTTTCATATTTTCTCAGTACTTCAAGATTAATTTCATTGTCATTACCTTTCGTAACTTCTGCTAAGTTTCACATCCCTCTTTCCATTTTCTCTTCCGTTTCCTAAATCGTGCGCAGGAATTCCTCTTCCTACGATGACAGCTCCAAATTGCTGATGTCTGCGTCATACATTGTATTCACCAGGCCGACCCTCCTCTATGAGGAGGAGTAGCACAAACAACCTGCCGCAGGGCAGCACAAACAATTCGCAAAGTGTTCAAAGAACACTGAAAGAAAACGACAACAGTAAAGTAACGGTAATATAACAGCCACAAAATAATACATTTGTAACTGACATTACTGACTACGAAACTACGAATGTTCGAAAAAAATTCGTATAATTTCGATTTCTCAAGTTTATTGAGTTTTTTAAACACCAATTTATTGCACCTTTAAATATTTATTGCATTCAGTGCAGCGTATTCCATTTTTATTTGCAAATTCTCTCACTTTCTCTTTTAAATTTTAATTTGCTATTTGGAAAACTGATAGTTTATTCTATTTATGTATACTTAATGTAAAAACATTATTTATTGAATGAAATTTTAAAAATATACCCGTATAATTTTTGAACGCGGGATAGCTGTGAGAAGAGCCTAGAAAATTGGATAATTACTATTAAAAGACGAGAGAAAAAATGTCAATTTTTATTATGTGAGCGTGTGCATATGAGAGAGAAAGTGAGTGACTGTATTTCCCCATAGTATATAGAGAAATGGATGTCTTTTAAGGTACACACACTCATATAGAAACTGTGACGTCGTCCTCATCGTGATGTAAAGTGTTTAGGATAGTTGAATTATTGAAAGATTATAATGTTAACATTTTGTAATGCAAATATTCAATTGAAAACAAAGTTTATTTGTTAGCTGAAAGATTATTGAATCTTTTGATACGCAATACGTCATCAAAATTGGCAACTCAAATTTCGAACGTATTCGTTAGTTTCTGTTAGAATTTTTGATCTGTTTATGCTTTGAAGAGAGCGGAAATTGAAAGAGAAAAGAAAGTGAAACCGCGACATTTGCTTTGTGAGAACAAAATGTGAAAGAAAGGAGAATATGAAAGATGTATGTACGTGTATATGAATTGGACGTGTGTGTGTGTATTTGCTTGTGACTGAGAGAGAAGGAGTGAAGGAGAGAGTGAGTGAAGGTGTGTGTTGCCTTGAATGTGTAAGTGGCACTCAGTCTCTCTCTCTCTCTCTCTCTCTCTCTCTCTCCCTCTCTCTCTCTCTCTCCCTCTCTCTCTCTCTCTCTTTGTCTTGCACACACACACATCTTTCATATACACATACTTAAATGCATATGCATATATCATTTTTGTATATATGTTTGCATGAACATGTGTGAGAGAGTGAGTGACTATATTTCTTCATAATATAGAGACATGTATGTTTTTTAAAAGTACACACTCATATAGAAAATGTGACGTCGTTGTCCTTGTGGTTGTGGTCTAAAATGTTTAAGATAGTTAACTTATAGAAAAGCTAATAATGTTAAACTTTTGTATTACAAATATGTAAATAAAAACAAAATTTATTTTGGTAGTCGTAAAATTATTAAATCTTTTGACAGCCCATATTCCAAAATCAGCAACACAGCTTGTGAATGCATAAGGAAGACACACACACACACACGCACACACACACACACATACGCACACACACACACACACAAACGCACGCACGCACGCACATACACACACACACACATACACATAAACACACACTCTTTCTCTCTCTCTCTCGGTTTTATATATATAGATGTGTCCTGTATGTCGTTCTCTGTCTGTCTCTGACACACCCTGTGTGTCTTTCTGTTCCTGTCTCCTCCACGTCCCTTATATTAGCCACCCTTATTATGCTACATTTCCCTGAACCTAACACTTAAGTTAGTATAAGATACGAGAAAGAAATTTGAAGTTGCTATTCATTAGTTTTTCATTGCACTCAATGATGTTTCACTTCTCTGGATTTTACGTAATACAAAAATTCTATTAGGAAGCATTAGACTTGTACGCTGGTATTTGATGCTGTATTTAAAGTATTATACGTTATGAGGCACAAATCTTGCACGTTACATTTGTCTTACAGAAGAATCCAGGTCTATAGAAAAAATAGACCAGATGCATAAGTTATAAACAGCATAGCGCGTGATAAAATTGTTTTATGCTAGTCTACACCGGGTAATATTATACTAAGACAGAAAAAAGAACAACATAGCAATGTACGTTTACAAGAAGAGACTAATATTCCGACACTGTCTTACACAGATGATTTGATCCTTTGTTTCTCTATTCCCAGCTGAATAAAATAGAGGCAACGCCTTGCAACTCTATAAAATCCATCAGGAAGGCGTTGCTTGTGTTTTTATCAATGCACTGTTAGACTCATAGTAAAATGTGACGATCTCTTGTATACATCATTTGAGAGGCTGTGGAAGTGATCAACACTTCCATTGTGATTCTTCTTTGAAAAGAATAATACTACTGCGAAATACTATGGAAGAAAATAATATCTAAGAAAGCTTGTGTCTCTTACAAAACGCAATGAATAATTCTGGGGAATTTAGCATTTCTCTATTCCCTTTTAATACATGGTGCGTGATACCTCATTAAAAGAATAGTTTTGTGAAACCTCTTTTGACAGAACGCAGAAAAAGAGCTAATGAGCGTTTTCAAGAGGAGAATACAAGAAGAAAAAGTACTGCTGCATTTCCTACATCCTTTCATATTGCACGCGCCAAAAGTTCGTTTTCACAGTTTTTCAATGCAAATTTTCGCGATGCATATATTTATTTGTTTTTGTTATATTTAGACATGTAGTTGCAGCTCTGTTCGTTATTCTTCATAGCTTCTTATTAAAGTGAATAATACAATGGTCTCGTTTTAGATGCGCAAAATCCGACATAATATGAGGGCAAAAAAAAAAAAACGATAAATAATATCCATTCATTCAGAGAAACGAAACGAAAAGAAAATCAACCATTGGGCAAATTAAATACAGAAATACAGCAGTCATAAACAATTATATATATAAATATATATATATGTATATATATATATATATATATATATATATATATATATATATATATATATATATATATATATATATATATATATATATATATATATATATATATATATATATATATATATATATATATATGTATATGTATATATATATATATATATATATATATATATATATATATATATATATATATACATATATATATATATGTATATGTATATATATATATATATATATATATATATATATATATATATATATAAATATACATATATATATATATATACATATATATATATATATATATATATATATATATATATATATATATATATATATATATATATGTATATATATATATATATATATATATAAATGTATATATATATATATATATATATATATATATATATATATATATATATATATATATATATATATATATATATATAAATGTGTATGTGTTTATATCTGTGTGTATGTGAAACAAAATTAAAAGTATACAGTTGATACAAAAATATTTCATGGCTACTCTTTCAATCTATAGACCATTGATAAACATTTGTGACGAGGTGGCTACTAACCCAACTTCTTTTTCAATTATTACACACACATTTGGGAGCTGTATGGCTTAACAATTGATCCAGTGACACGGTATACTGCTAAAAGAACTTCTATTAATTGTATATATATTTCTTCCGTTCGAAAGTGATTGACAAATATGTGAATAAATAGTACACATTCATGATTCCATTCATTACACACCAATACCTGCGTGTATGTGAGTGTTTGAGTACGTACTTGTGTGTGTCTATGTGTGTGTATGTTTGCATGTGTGTGAGTATGTGCTTGGTTGATGCGCGCGCGCATGTATGTGTGTACATTTATATATATAATCCTACATTTGAGCGAATTCTGCTATGAGAAATAAACGTTTAAGAAACTTTTTTTTTATTTTTGAACGTGTTCGGTAAACAAAATATATTTAACGTCTTTTATTCTATCAAGAACAATAAAGTGTTTACCTTCGTCCGGATGGCTATGAAAGTATGTACAATGATTATAAAAAGGGAATCCTCAAATCTAACACTTGTAATGTATTATAAGCAATAATGAGAACTTAAAAATTTGAAGTATGCTTTTTCTTCATGCGTGAAGCGTGAAGTACAACAGATTGGATGTGTCAATTGAAAACAGAAGCTAATGAGGACGCAACTAAAGACCACAAGCATTGCGATCCCCAGTTACTTGAGTAAATCATATATAAATTCAGTATTAATTACTTATATAATGTGAAAGAATAGAAACGATTATACATTCCATTTCACTGTTTCTATGGGCTTTCGAACCGACAGGGCAACTTCGATGTTGATAATACGTGCTTTTCATACATATAAGCAGCCTGTGAGACAAAATAATGTCACGCTATTTGTCCTGTAATATGACGACCTTCCAAATGCATATATTAAATGTCATCATACTCATCATCATCATCATCATCATCATCAGTTTAATATTCTCTCAAAAAGAGGGGAAGCATTTTACATCACCATCTCAAGGAGGAGGTCATTTATAATCATATCTACACACAAAGTAACCCGCACACACGCATGCACACCCACACACACCCACACACACACGCACGCACACTCTTACTCTCTTGCTCTCTCTCTTTCACTCTCTCCCCTTCTCTTTCTCTCTCTCCCTATCTCACTCTTTCAGTCTTTTTCTCATACGCACAGATATACATATATATATAGGCTGCGGTTAATGAACAGTCATCATAGTGACGCACAAATGAAAATAACACTGACATCACATTTTAACATATATATTTATAAAAATTACATAAAAACAACGTGAAATACTAAAGTGTAACTTTATTCAATAAAATCGCTATTGATTTCAACCACGGCCTCCAGACGACTTCGGACTCTTCTGCAACTCTTCTGGACGGTCTCCTTTAAGTTGGTGAATGCTTGCATAATGCTTGAATTTACCTTTTTCTGTACGTCTCTCGCTCAACTGAGCCCCGCTTATAATAATCAAGGAATTTGCCGTATGGGTAGTTATGTGGCTTGATGTTACAGGTGATGTAGTCGAAGAAATTGTCTGAAAGCCTTGACTGAGTACTTCTGCTAGTGTGGGATGGTGCAGAGTCCCGTAGCCAAACATAGGGTCTTCCAGAAGCCATCCTCTTGACGCAGGGCAGCACTACCTCCACCAAGCAGTTGATGTAAGCTTCCAAGTTGAGCCTGAAGTCGGTGGGAAATTGAATACAGGCATAACATTGTCAACACTAGTGATCAATATAAACATCAGGATGTTGACTCGGTACTTGATTGTTATCACTCTCGGGTCATTTCTTCAGATCGCACTGCCCTCAGTGATAGATTGTGATATATCTATTTCTGATAGATTGTGACCAACTGACGCAACTACACTCTGTAGTCGAGAAAATAAAAAAAAATGCACATGTGCGTAATACAAAAAAAAAATGTACTTATCATACTCTGTACATACATACGTATATATATATATGTATATATATATATATGTATACACACGCACACATCACCATCATCATCATCATTATTTTTTAGTTGTTTTATTTTTTCACTGCGTTACCGAGCGCAGCTTTTTTGTGACCTGGTTATTTAGTGAGGTTTGTATTGGTTCTGTTATTTTCACTGTATTGTTTGTGCTTCACGTAGAACATGTACGGGACTTAGTAGTGTTATTTTCTTTATTTTATTTACATTCGTTTGCGTGTTGGTTGTGCATCTGTCTGAATGTTTTTAATCATACGTAACACACCGAAACTTATGGGGATTGATTCTGTTTTTAGGCACCGCATCCGGGTTACCTCTATTTCCATTTGTTGGTATTTTGAAAGTTTCTCTGATTCTTTTTAACGATACACTGTCATATTTTGCGACTTATACATCGATTAGAAGTAATGTTTTTTTTTTTCCTGATGATCTCTGACAACTAAATCTCGTCTATTCGCATTGAGTTTTTTGTCATTTTCTAAGACTTTGTTTGATGTGTGCCTATACGTTCTTTTTATTTTTCTCTTGCCATTCAATATTGTTGGCATATCATCGGTTGTGTATAGGCCCCGACTCCATCGTGTCTGCGGATACATTTCTTCTTAGCCTGGACTGGGAAACCAGTGGCCGTTTCATTTATTGCTTCTTTCCCGTACCACATATTCTGCTGTTACTTGTATTTTTCTTCATTATGTGTTTCAGGTAGATTTTGGTGGGGCAGCTTTGATCTTCTGCTGCAATTAAACATCCTTCAGTTTCTACTTTGAGTCCTGAATTTCTCAGCCACGTTAGGGCTTTTATATTGTCTATTAATCTTCTGTTCAGTTTATACCAGCATTTGCCATCTAATCGCTTTTCTTGCAGTAGATTTCTCATGGTGTTTTTTGTTGCAGTCGCTTTAAAGTTTTCGGTGTTTGTGCTTATTCCTCATACTGCGTCATGCTTTGTCTTCATACTATGACGTCTTTCTTGTATTTTTCTGCTTCCTTAGAGACAGGAAATCTGAAAAACAGGTAAATTCCTTAACCAAAACAGTCTAGAAATGTGGTAGATATATCGGTATGGAATTTGTGATTACCAAATGCTCAGTACTTAATATGAAAAGAGGGAAGAAAGCAGACTGCAGAGGATTGTGGTTATCATCAGGAGAGACCGTGCTCGAGCCTCACGGTATTGGGTACAGACATTTAGGCTATGTTCTTAGCTAGATGACATTCCACAGAGAAAAATGAAAGTCAAGGTCAGCGAGGCGTATCAAAAAAGGATCAAGATGGTGTTGAATTCCAACATGAAGGCCAAAAATGTGATTACCGCAATGAATATCTGGATACCTGCGATTGTCAGGCATAGTGCGTCCATCTTCAATTGGACGAAGAAAGAAATATCAACACTGGATAGAAGGACGAGAAAGTTGATGACACTGCATAGGGCGCTACACCCTAAAAGAAACGGAGACCGACTGTATATGAAAAGAAACAATGGTGGCAGAGGACTAATTTGTATAGAGCATTGTATAAGGAGTGAAAGGAGACCGATTGCGAATAGTTGCTGCAGCTGCTGCTACTACTACTACTACTACTACTACTACTACTACTACTACTACTGCTGCTGCTGCTGCTGCTGCTGCTGCTGCTACTAACAACAACAGCAACAACAACAACAACAACAACAGCAACAACGATAATAATAATACTATTTTCACTTTTTAGCTGAAAGCATCTCGACACCAGTTACATGTTCAATGCCATATACTACTAATTCCATTCACGAATAAATCTCTTACGCACAACCTAACACCCGGGTCACTTCCTCCCGATTCTGCCCGTAATTCTTGACTTTGTCAACTCTCATTAGATTTCGTACGCAAGCAAAGAGATACAACCATCTCATTTCTTTCTAGTACCATTCACACATACATCTTTTCCCTTCCCTTCCCCACTATCTCAAATGATATATCCTTCGCTTTTTTTCTCTATTATCTTCTCTCTCTAACTCTCACCTTCTTTCCCACTTCTTTTTCCTCCTTATATAAATATCGGTTCCACACAGTATACTGAGTTCCTGAAGTAGAAATATCGTTATATCAAATATGCAGCTCAATACCACAGATTTTATTGAGCGTTGCTTGACTTTATCCACTTGAGTATGTTCCTTAGTGGCTGAAAATATGTGCATCACTGATCATGAGCAGGGAAAGTGGGAGTGCATCATAGCCATATGTTGAGAGGGATCTTTGGGATTTGAATAATGTAACAAAAGCGAATTTCAAAGAAATGTTAGCCATTTTTCATACTTTCTATGGGTAATCAAATAGGAAATGATAGTTGCTACTAAAGGACAAAAATAGTGTTACGCAGCTCATTATTTTAATATAATTGCCAATAGTATTAGAGATATCATTTGCTGTTTAATGTGAGTACAGAACTGATGAATAAAATAGTCTGTCTATTGTCGCAAATTTGACATTTCCCTTTTTCGTGATTCATCAAATTATTAATATCTTACTATTAAGTCAATTTAAAAACTTTCTATGGAAATTTTATCAATATAGGAAATATTTATTCGTCTGACATACGGTGTGGCTAATTTCCAATATATCGCTAACTTTTGTCTCTTTAATTGAGCAATTATGGAGCTGTAGCTATATTTAGCATAGCGGTGCAAATGGACCGATTTAGAATTCTTTTATGAAATTGTATTATATATATATATATATATATATATTCTTTTGACCTACAGAGATTTGTATCTAGCATTTTAAATAGTAGGTAATTAATTGTTATGACATTAGACATCATTATGGTACGTCCTATTTATGGATGGCTACTTGAGTGAGTTACGGATGATCAATGACATATATAACATTCAGTACTTGGCACTGGCTTTTCTAGTGAAACTCTACGACGTCCAGTTACGTATCTTTCAGGGTGAAGTAGCTCCTCATATTTTGAGTAAAACTTTCAGCTAAATATAGTGTAATATCACTTTAATATTACAATGTTATCCATGAGAAACAACGCATACAGTTTTATTGACATATTTTTGAGATAATAGTCCATTAAAACAACTATTATTCGTATTGTTAAGAAACAATGTGTAAAGGTCCTACTTTACAAATGGATTACATAGTTGCACTATTACGTAGATGCGACCATACATATTTAATGCTTGGATTCACGGCAAGCAAAAGAGTTGTTTCCCCTTCTACAATATTTTCATATAAATTTTACGCATTTATTGACGTCTCAAGTCTAAGTTTTACAGGAAATGACTATAAGAAGAGTTAGGATTTCAGCCATTAAAAATGTAATTTAGAAATGTTTGCATTTAAAAAAAAAATTATTTTCTTGTCTTATTGCAAACTGATAGCAACGCAACGTATAAATGTGAATTTTATAATATATACGTAGTATAAGCGAGACTGAATCTCTTTCCCCTACTCCTCTTTCTCTCTGTCTGTGTTTCTCTCTCTCTGCATATGTATATATATATATATGTGTGTGTGTGTGTGTGTCTGTGTGTATATGCATGTATGTATATTCTCCATTCACAGGATAAATACAACACGCGAGCGTATGTACGTATATGTGTGTATATATATATGTATACGTATATATATATATATATATATATATATATATATATATATATATATATATATATATATATATATATATATATATATATATATATATATGTGTGTGTGTGTGTGTGTGTGTGTTTGTGATGTGTGTGTGTGTAGGTATGTGTGTGTGTATGTGTGTATCATGGCCACAGCTTTTGAGTTGAAAAGCATTAAAGAATAAAAGAATACACATGTGTATATGTGTCTTTCCTGTTTGCACAGTCAAAGGAGAAAAAGCGAGTGGGGAGAACGAACGATTTTATTTCCTGTTATACTGCCCGCATTGGAGCATAAAATCCTTCATCAGGCCAGGCTAAATATTACCAAAGACATGGTGATTTTGATGACAGTGACATTATCAACTTGGTAATTATAAAACGTGTGTTTTCGCTAAATACAATGGTGAACAACTCTAAAAGAAATCCTATATCGATCGTAAAATACTTCCATTCCGGTGCAAAAGATTTTAATACCCAAGACCTGTTTTACGAGTATATCCACATAAATAGAAACATCTCCACCATCTCATACAATTTATGCGTATTTTCATTTCAACTTTGTTTTCATTTATTTATATTTCCTTTCTTTCTTTTGGCATTTCCATTAACAATTTTATGACTATATGTCCGTTTATTTTCAGGGAAATGAGTCTCACAGAACAGTAATTGAAAATAACATGAAATTGATCACTGCTGACGATGGCAGTTTCCAGGAACTTCCCTAGCATTGCGCTAAAAAAAAAATCAATCATGTGATTAATCGAAAGGAATCTTTCTTTTATGCTGCTTATCACTCACTTCGATGTTTAATATGTGTTGGTCATGTTGTGATCGATTAAATGTTATATAGTGACTAGTAGCGGTTTCTCTTAAAGATTGTTTCATTCAAATGGTTTGTAATTGAGTTATAAACGGGTTTCCTTACCTGATCGATATTACTGCAACTATTCCAGCATCGCATTACTACAAAGTCTAAATGGATATCTCAATTCTGCAACGTCGAATATTGATGTACCCGAATGAATGCTATTGTTCGGAATTTTGTTCCTTATAGATATGTGCATATATATTCATGTATATACATATATATACATAAAACTTATATGTGTGCATACATGCAATGAGACACACACACGCGCATATATATTTAAATGTGAAGCATAGTCGTTGCATCTTCTCCCCAGATTGATTTATTAATCTAGCTCAAACTTTATTGACTATCCAACATCTTTTACATTCTTTGTGACCTTATAATTTCTATAATCATTGTAGTCAAGCATGGAAATTTGTTTTCTCTTTGAAGCAATCTTCGTTGAATTGAAGATCAACTTCTAATTGGTTATGATTTCAGTCGGATACAAGATACGATATTTTTGTACGTTCGTATTTTATTGCTTCGCATAGATATTCTGAATATTAAATCATAATTACTGTTGTTTTAGGTCAACAAATGTTTTCTTATTCCACGTAATTAGCTAACGCATGAGACATCAATGATATTTTCATCAGGTTATATTGATATTAAATAAATATTATTTACTCAAAAGATATAAAATTATTTTACTACCTTCTTTGCCAACGTGCATCTTGATTACGGTGAATATAAATTTTACGTTCTTATACCAGATCGATTCCATTTTATTTACACGTATAATCCACTTACAATACGAACTCCAAGTATTCATTTTTATTCTTCCAGGGAAATTGTAAAAAAATTTAAAGAATTACTTAACATTAAAGAGCACCTTTCATTGTTTAGTGATTAGTCTTCGGTTCCTTCTACTTTCATATCCTTGACTGTCCGCATTTATTTGAGAGGAGAAGTTGTTCATATAGAAACATATAAGAAAAGTAAAGTAGATGAGATATTTTTCAGACTTCAACGGATACATAATAAGTATGACTAATGATTTTTCCCCCTTGTAATCTATGCACTCGTCGAAATAAAGAAACATAGTTAAATATACTTTTGGATACTATCGTTTGTACAGAAATTACACCTCTCACCACTACATTGAACTGTTATGTTTTCATAACGGAGATCAGCTTCTTTATTTACATCCATGTCTCTCATCCAAAATCATTATACGCATAATATTAAAACACAAATATTTGCAATTACCTGACGATTATTATATTTCTTATCAACTAATATGCTAATATACACCAGTGAATAAACGCAGCAGCACAAATGTATCACAATGTACCCTTTAAAAGACAAAGATTATGTATGCAAACATGTCAAGACAATGGAAAACTACGTCATTCGTAAACTGACATTATCGGAGAATATTTGTAAATAAATAGAACATCTGGAAAAATAAGTTACTTCATTAATATACATATATACACACAGATACACCGATCTGCACATGCAGATGTATGCATATATATATATCTCTAATTACGTATCCATCTCTCTCTCTCTCTCTCTCTCTCTCTCTCTCTCTCTCTCTCTCTATATATATATATATATATATATATATATATATATATATATATATATATATATATATATATATATATATATATATATATATATATCTACACAAAGCATACATACACACATACATACAGACATACACACACATATGCATGTATAAATATACAAACATGCACACATACACACATATTTATACAGGGGAGAGAGATAAATAGATAGATAGACAGATACAAATCGTGGAGGGTGCGCATGATACCGCATTTATCACAACTTAATCTCGCAGCTACTGACAAAACATATTTATGTTTTGTAGTATAAGGAAACACCGACAGACACCTAATTGAGTGATGTACTTGACGATTTAATTCTTCGTAAAACTATTACACATTGGAATTCATGACTCGATTTCTTTGTAAATAGATTTTTTTTGACAAAATGTACAAACATAGATATTGGACGTATTAAGTATTTGGCAGTGAAAAAGAAATTTTGAACTAGATTATTGTATGGTTAAATACGCTAATGCAAATGATTATTTCATTCACATTGCAAAGTCTCTACCGGTGTATTGATACATACATACATGTATATAAATGCATATAAATGTATATCTATCTATCTATCTATCTATCTATCTATCTATCTATCTATCTATTTATATATATATATATATATATATATATATATATATATATATATATATATATATATATATAAATGTATGTATGCATATATATATATATATATATATATATATATATATATATATATATATATATATATATATATATATATATATATATATATATATATATATATATATACATATATATACACACACAGACATACACACATGTGTGTGTTTGAGTGTGTCTGTGCGACCGCGCGTGTGAGTGTGTGCATGTTCGTGTTACTACCAGGGAAATAATCTTCCACTCTCAGCATGGGATGTGATGTTTCGTTTGAAGTGGAAATGAATGAAATTCGAAGAAGAGATTTATGGAAATTTTCTTTTTTGTTTAGGATCTGCTTGCAATGTATACTTCGTGGTAATCATGCGTGCGTAATGCAATTGTCTTTGTTTTAGAAATCGGTTAACTATTATGCCAATTCTTTACCCATATATTATAGATTCTGTTCATCGCTACGTAAGCCCTGACTGAAGATAATTTTTATGCTCTATTTAGTGTGATATTTGCCTTACATAAGTTGGGAATACATAAAGCAACCTGTGAATTTAATTTCTCCTTTCCGAACAAAATAAGCTTTACTGTAGCGTGGTGTTTCGGGGAAATATTAGAGTTACGAACATGATTAATTCAGGCAAACGTCATTGATCTAAATTTCTTGAGTGATCACTAACTTGGAGTGAAGTGTCTTCGCTGTAGCTTGAAAAAGACGATGTGCTTTCCAAGTAAATGCTTAAACAAATCTAGAGATACCCGATTTTACACTTACTAGAAAAAAGTGAACCTATTAAAACTTGTAACGAATGTTATTTACAATTTTATAATTTGCGTTTAGGAAAGGTATAATCTAGAAAAGAATGTCAAGACTACTTATATACCAATACGTACATTGTTTCGTTTAACATGCTCTCTGACTTCCGAATTCCCTCAATTGTAATCCTACAGATTATCTAATGTGGAATGCAGTCGAGAAATAAACCCAGAAATACACCAACGCCGCATGGTGCCCAAGAGCAAGGAGGTATTGGAACGTCTTCCCACAGGTAAAGTGATGAACGCATTACTACTCTACAGAGTCTTCTTGAGGCTGTCGTCGAAGCTGAGAACAGCTGCTTTGAGCAACCCATTATCTCTACCGATAAACTGGGTAATATTTTTGTGATAATAAAAAAAAAAAATGTAAGCCCTCGCAATTTTAGATGATATCCCGTTTCTGAATAAAAGGTTATATAATAATATATATCTCCAATGGGATTTACTTTTTGGGTGATGATTAGCGCCAATGAATTTCTTTCAGGTTGCTGAAACTTTTCCTATCATTATATTGTGCCGGTATAGCATATAGTATATATTTCAAGGTGGTGCTCCAGCATGACTACAGTCTAATTTCCTGAAACAAATAAAAGAAAGATATATACATAAACTTACACTTGCTCCAATTCCATAAGTAGTAACATTTCTGTTACTTCGCCATGACAATTTAATACGTCCAGTATTTGTAGCTTTTGTAATGCTTCATCCAATAATCTTATTCTGTGTAATGTTAGATGGTTCCATATTGACATTGTTAAAATTTACTACTATTTTATTACTAGGTTTATACTTAATATTTCCGTACACCTACCTCTCCCTAGTTCCAAGTTATATTCTGCATAAGATTCTAACATGTTTTCATTCGCGAACTGTTATCATATCGTATAAGGCACGTTAATATCTATTTCATCTTTAATCAATCGTATGTGATTAGAGTTTTCTTTCACTCGCTTCAAGTTTCAATTCGCTCTGCCGATATGGTTCAACCAATCACGAAATCAAGTCCATCGATACAAGAACAAAATGACTTAATCACTATTTTTCCACATCAGTATGGAGTCACCCTAATTTCTATGAAAATGTAAATGCTTGTTCGTATTTGTTTCAGCTTTGGTACTTTTATCTACATTGAAAATTGTCATCCTAATATTGAATCCAGCAGCAAGTTAAGGACACAAAAACTAAATTTCGAAAGAAGAACCTATATCTTAACGATGTATACATACATACATACATACATACATACAATATATATATATATATATATATATATATATATATATATATATATATATATATATATATATATATATAGAGAGAGAGAGAGAGAGAGAGAGAGAGAGAGAAATAGGTATGCATATACACACACAACATGTGTACACACACACACACACACACACCCACACACACACACACACATATATATATATATATGTACATATATTTTATGTGTGTATGTATGTATGTATCATATTTGATTTAACAAAGACTGTCTTTCACATGTGGATGTAGCTCAAATTCTGCATTATTTTGAAAGATAATTTGCATTTTGTATTAATGCGGACATCTTTGAATTATAGCAGTATTATTTATAACAACAAACTATTTACATATGGGTATGCATTATCGGAACGCCACTAATCTCCAGACAACAAACCAATGTTTGCTAAATTCCATTAAGCGAACATATAGAGACATGTGGTCAGAAAATGTTTCTAATTTTCCTTACCGCAAACTATATGACACAAGTGAGTCTGGAAGAATGATAAAACAAAAACGATTTATTAAAATGTTCAAACCTGTACTGAATGGAAATAACAGTAATAACATAAGGACATTTTAATGATGTGGATTTAGAAATATAAACAAGTTACCGAATATCGGTATGCTTGGAAAATCAGGATATTTAAGAGCATGCGCATTGATCAAAAAGGTATTCAAAATTCCAGCTGGTTGGAGCGTTTTAAGATGTACTAAAGTTGTCAAGAACGCAACTGTCAGTTAAACTCATTTGAAACCTGGTGGATTCGTTATGTATGAAAGCACAAATTTTGTTAAAATACCATAACAATAAAAGTTAAAACCAGACTATGTTTTAAATTCATTCAAATTATATACTATTCTATACTCATTCACACAAATTAGAATCCAAATCAATACACACCCATGCAAAGATATATATAAGCAATTACTATTACTTATATATACATATACAAATACATGTTTGTGCATAGAAGTGTACATTCTAAATGGCTAAGTTTATTATCGTATAAGTGTGTGCGTGTTCATAGTATAATCGAAGGATCCGATAAAGTAAGTTTTATAAATCTAAAGCTAAATTCACCACTACAATAATACAATTATGATATTATATATCGTGTAATAGCACGTGTATGCGGTTGGATTACAACACACTGCAGTATCTCATGTTTAACGATGATTCAGGCTGATAGAATATCATATGGTTAAATATGACAGGATTTCTGAGATAATAAATTGAAAGAAAGAGTAATAATGTCAAAAGCAGCAGGTAACATCAGATTTTTGCTTCTCGGAAATATAATTAGTGTGAGAATAATATCTCGTTCAGCTAAACCTTTGAGTAATATTTCAATATTCCGTTAAACACTAAATGATAGTTCAGAAATGAAACATCGAGTCGTAACATCTACTCTGCAGCATCTCATCACATTTGGGAATGGAGATATAAATGATGTAATTCTCATATTTCTCAAGCAGAAATCGTTTACCCAGAACATACAAACTAGTTAAGACAGAAACATGCAGTACAAGACAAACGATTATACAGAACATGCACGCAAACATACATACGTATATATGCTTACATACACACACACACACACATATATATATATATATATATATATATATATATATATATATATATATATATATATATGAGAAATAATGTCAGGCTTGCTTAGGATGGAGGATTGCAAAGAAAAAGCATTGTACAAGCACTTCAGAATGAATGAAATTGATAAAAAAAAAAGGATAAAGAAAAGAATGAATAGACATTTCCACATGGGAGTTGGAGATAAGACAGACAGAGAAAAACATGGCTATAGATGACTAAAAGTGATGTAAAACCGGAAACGGAGGCTCTAATCTGTGCCTCCAAACAGCAAGCACTAAGAATGAATTACATGAAATACAGAATAAACAACATATCAGAAAATGATAAGTGCAGAATCTCTTTTACTCCTTTACTCGTTTACACTTTTACTTGTGTCAGTCATTTTGACTGTGGCCATGCTGTAGCACCGCCTTTAGTGGAACAAATCAACACCAGGACTCATTCTTTCTAAGCCTAGTACTTATTCTATCGGTCTATTTTGCCGAACCGCTAAGCTACGGGGACGTAAACACACCAGAAACGGTTTTCAAGCGATGTTGGAGGGGGGGGCAACCATAGACACACAAACACATACACACATACGCACACACATATATATATACGATGGGCTTCTTTCAGTTTCCATCTACTAAATCCACTCACAAGGTTTTGGTCGGCCCGAGGTTATAGTAGAAGACACTTGCCCAAGGTGCCACGCAGTGGGACTGAACTCGAAACCATGTAGTTTGTAAGCAAGCTCTTTACCACACAGCCACAGACGAAATTGTGAAACCACATGGCATATTGCCAGTCAATGTACACCAGTAGCCCAGAAAGAATATAAGATACGATATAGCAAGGATTGTCCATTGGATAATTTGCAGCAAGTATGGACTTAACGGAGCAAAGATGCTGTACCAATAAAAGACAGGCATCATGGAAAATGATAATGCAAATATCCCATGGGATTTTGTAGTTCAATGCGACCATGAAGTAGAGAATAAAAAAAAAAACAGACATGGTGTTAATTGAGAAAGAAAGAAAACGATGCCGGATCACACAGATAACATGCCCAGTTGACAACATGGCATGTGATAAGGAATACAGAACATTCTGTAGATATTACAGAATATGTAACTGACCCATCAAAATCCGAATTGTGGTTTTATTGCCACGTTGCGCCTCAGCCACCCAAGCCCATCGCACGGCTTTTATTCCCTAGTTTCTTAGAGCACGTGCCCTAGCTCTGACAACGCAACATTCCTTCTTGGTGTTGAAGAATTTGTTCAGAGCCAATCGCGCTGCCAACACGTCGGTCACTATGACACTACTGACTGCCTCTTCTAATTCCCTAACTAGTTCTTCCTCTACTGCATTGTTCGCTATCACTATTTCCCTACTAAATCCTATCGTTTCTACTCTAACCGAATATTTTAGGGAAGCCATTAGTCTTTGACGAGTGCACCATCAATTTTCAATGGATTAACTTACTAATCCGGTCTCTGAAAGCTTGGTGCACTGGGAAAAAAGAGTTTAGCTTCCAGTATCTGGGTGTCTTCCCATGTTTCCTACCTAGGTCGACCATACAGATCACAAATTTGTGGTCCGTGTAGCTGACAACTTCAATTTATGAACAACCTACGCTATCCTCATCTGCTGGGCTAAACAATACTCCGTTCAGAATAGATCTCGCTGATTCAGCGCCATTTGCCCACGTCCACATTGGAGCATTCGGGAAACAAGTCTGAACCTATCAACCAATTGGAAATGTCTAAGCAAGTTTGCGAGGCTTGCACACACCCCTTTTATCAGCTAGCTCAGCCCAATTCACACGTACTTCCCGCTCCAGTCGGTGCGTACACAGCTACTAGTCTAAAGGCACTGTTTTCGTTAACGTTCACGTCTAAGACCACCATTCTAGCTTCCGGGTCTAGTAAGACCGACTGTACCTCGAGATCCAGGCCTTTTCTCATTCCAGGTTGAGTAAGATATGCAAATGAGTCCTAACGCGCGCGTGTCCGAGGTCCTGGTCCTACTGACAACTATTACGTCTAATTTTCGCCACATGAGATCATTGAGGAAACGACCTTGCTTCCATGAAGATTCTAGGTCCCATACATTTATACTGCCCACTCTAAGCAATACCATGTTGGACGATGGGAATGTGTGAAAATAGGAGTGTGGGTCCCAACTCCGTCGTTCTCCTTGGATGTGGGTTTTTACCCCAGCATTTCCTTGTAAAGTCTGATATTGAGAACCTTTTGAAAGTCTCCTTCAAACTGGGGATAACTAGATTCCAAAATGTTGCATTCGCTATGAGTAGCTTTGAATACTTTTATATATGACGGTATATTTGTGGTTGGTGTAACATAATTGGATTCATTAATATCCACGTGTTTCCTGGTGTGTTCTATGAATTCGTAGTAAATTTAAAGTCAACAAAGACAAAAGTTTCGTCATTCCTTTTGTATATGGCACAGAATCTTTGGTGCTTTACAGTAAACAGGTAACACTGCTGGAAGGTTTCCAACATAGATACCTTCACTTCATCATGGGTATCTCTTGAACAGAACATATCAACAAGAATTCCTCTAGCATCCGAACATCCACAGTATGGAAAGCATATTATTGCTCAGACATCTCAGAAGAGCAGGCCACTTCATTAGCATGGACAGATGCGGAATATATTACATGGTCTGCCCAGTGAAGGCAAAAGTGAGAAGCAACGCCCAGGACGAGAGGTAGAAATAATCACCACCAGCTGGAAGGGTGTTGGAGCAGATAGTGTGTTCTGGCGAGAAATCAACCAGATCACTAGAAAATTTTGAGAAAGACAGAGCAAATATGTTGGATTGAAAACGCCAAAAGATAGAAAGAGCCGTTGTCCGAACCCAATTTGACAGAAGCTTACATATTTGGGCCAGATCCTGCCTTAGAAGAACCGGTTTATATTATCATTTGAAGGTCTGTAATTCTTCCTTAGGATCTTCGGGCAAGAACAAATGCCCACATCATCAACTCGCTATGTAATGCGCTGATTGAAAGAAGATAGATTCGCAGCTTTTAGGATACTTGTTCATTGTTGTTCTAGTTAACCGACATTGTGCGAAATAATAATAATGACCAAGATGACAATAATGACGAAGACCACAACAACGGCAATGGTGGCACTGGAAACAATTCTGATGACGACAGCAACAATATGCCTATTCATTGACTCGTTTGAAATCAATATTGACCAGACTAGTTAAACCTTAGAGTTGGCAATTGTATTTTAGTTTGCGATGAGTTAATAAAATTATAAAATTTAGTTCTTCAATAACGTGTAGCACAGCAAGTAAAGTAGAATGTATTTTAGAATGAGTAAAGTTAATGAGCAAATAAACGTGGTATTGTTGCTGGAATTCAAAATCAATGCGCGAAATAAATATCCAAGTACAAGTTTCGATGTAAAACTGTCCGAATTTCTAGAGCACATTTATTCTCCCCAGGAGGATAAGTGCGCATGCTCAATTATGCGTTAATATGTATGCATATTGACATACATATATATGTGCATGTGTGTTTTTGTGTGAATTCATTGAAACGTATACGCATTAAGGTAGTTGTGTCTATACACAGTGGGATTTAGGTAAGATCAATTTATTTTGAGATAAATGTATATGAATGTATGTATATATGTGTGTAAATAGATTCGTATGTACATATATGCATGCGCGTATGTAACTACCCATCTTTGAATCAATCAATCTGTCTATCTATCTATCTATCTATCTATCTATCTATCTATCTATCTATCTATCTATCTATCTAACTAACTATTTATCTCTCTCTCTCTCTTTCTCTGTAAATTTATGCATATATGTGTGTGTCTGTGTGTGTATATTGATGTGTGTGTATGTGTGTGTGTGTGTGTGTGTGTGTGTGTGTGTACATACGAGATGGCCAGTTCTTATCCGTGTGCGTGGTTGATGTTCCTGTCGTATTGCACATAGTAGTAGCATATCACTAATTCTATTTCTGTTTTAACAACTATCTTTATAACTACCCCTGCAGCGGTCAAATATTGACTGTGATGAAATAGAGAGAATTAGTGAAGCATGGATTTTAACAGCCTGAGCAAGATAGCAAGCTATGTACAGAGAGTGAGTGCTTATGTAGAGTGTTAAATATGAAATGTAACAAATAAGGAAGTAGCTATCGAAAAATTTGATCGGGACTATTGTGTGTGCTATGGAATAACATATTTGTGAAATATGTAATTGGACTATGAATGATAGAAGATGTTAGCTTGTCAGCCACATGGCTTAGGATTTAGTCATTTTGTGTGGCACATTGTATACTGTAGCTCAGGGACGATCAAAATCTTTTGACTGGTCCTACAGATGGAAGAAGAAAGTAGCGTGTGCTATGTAGGTATGTATGAATGTATGTACGAATATATGTATATATGCATATATATATATATGTGTGTGTGTGTGTGTGTGTGTGTGTGTGTGTGTGTGCATGTATGTCTATATGTATATATGTATATACATATATATATATATATATATATATATATATATATATATATATATATATATATATATGTATATATATATATATATATATATATATATATATATATATATGTGTGTGTGTGTGTGTGTATGTATGTATGTATATATATATATGTATATATACATGTGTATGTGTTATCCTTTCTTATCCCTCCCATACAAACACACACACATATTTGTGGCAAGATTAACCGGAAATAACCGGAATAATATTTTACTTACTGTGAGCTGACGATAGCTAGATATATAATGATTTTTTTATTGATAATATTTTATTTATATTGCTTGCACTGAGGAGAAAAATGATATATAATTAATTTAATTTAATTTCATTAATTTGATTATTTCTATCAAACATGAATTTGCCTGATTTTAATATCGATGTTTGAAACGATCGTATGTATGAATTCAAAATCTCTTAAATGTTAACATCTTTACTCCATTTTAACACCTGTATTAAGTTTATTACTTGATGGGCCAAACAGTATTCGTGAATCAGTTTAAAAATTAAATATGAATTTCTGGTGTCGATTTGTTCACCTAAACCAACACTTTTAAATGGTGTCCTTATATGGTCATAGTATAACCTAAATAAAACTTAAAATAACCTAATTCTTAAATTATAAAATTTTTCCATGAAATTATGTTTCTGTTCCATTTGTAAATCCTAGTTTCACTGCAGTATTCAAATTTCTACTTGAGCCTCTGCGGTATTACGTGTTCTATAATATGGTATATAGATTTTTTTAAAATTATTTTAGTGTTCCACTCAAATGTCCGTGAGAATATTGGTTCAATGCCATGATAAAACTACGGCTCCATTAAATTCACTGTGAGTGGATAATTTCCGATAAAGCAACGAGATTTGGTTTTCCTTTCTGTTATTTTCAGTTAATGATACCCTTGTTAGATGAAGCTATATTATTGTCACTCCTACGAAGGAATTTAGTATTTGAGGGAGTTTAATGCAGAAGTAATAAAATATAACATAGCTTATGAAGTCAAACGGTATTGCAACAAAGGCATTAATTGTTACATTTCTGAACGCATTCTATTTGGGACGACATATCTACATATTAAAAAAAGAACTTTTCACTTTACAAGATTAAATTAGATAAAAGCAGATGGAATACGTAATGAAATTATTCGATGAGATGCTGAAGAAATCAGAATATGGATTTGGAAATAGTGCAAATATAGTGCCATGTTGTGGAAATGAATGATCTAGAAGCGTCATTTTTAGAAACGGTATGTGATTGTTATACTTAAGCCACACGGAAGACCGAGTGGATTAACGTTTTCTCATTAATGATAAGTGGTAAGTCCTATGGTTTTAGTACATAGTAAATAATGCACATCCACAATTTATCGGGAAGTGTTCATCGCTTTCTTCTCACACGCCAATTTTAGAAACACCGATGAAATACTTATTTCCATGAAAACTTATAAACTAGTTTTGAAGGATTCTGTATAATATATCAGTGAGGAAACATCGGCCTTTCAATAGAGACAGATGGTGATAATTACTTGTCACAGTAAAGTATAACATTTCTCGAAATGGAAGAACGAGAAATGAAACACTGGGATATTGAAGGGCGGATACACGTTATGCCACGCAATTTTATGTGACCAGATTTTGATAGAAACCATAATATAATCGATAAGACGATATAGGTTATAAATGACCAGCAAATATATCGCAAATCTGAATTTCAATATCGCAATATGAGAGTGATTGATGCACTTCTTTAACTATTCTGCTAGTGAATTATGGGATCAGCTTTAGATGTCCTCTAATATAAAATTATCATTCATCAAATATCGTGTATTACATGCGATTTGGCTGAATGCATGTTTGGGGCATGTTATTTCCAACATAAGTAACATATAGAAAACGATATGTATGCCTGTACCAATTTGTAAATTACTACTACTGAAGTTACTGCAAGTGTAATACATCTTCCTCTACATTTAGGAGCAACCAACACTGCACTTAATTGTAAATCTGGGAATTCGAAACAATATTTATTAGGAAAGTGGTAGGATACATTTGATTATTCCCTACCTTTATTTTCAATCAAATTCTGTGTAATAGTTTTTAAATAGTAATACAAAACCATAATATGTTGTCCTTTTGGTTCTTCTACGAAACATTGGCGATAATATTTTCATGTATATTTACAGACCGGCGAATGCATTTGAGAGCAAATATACATCCTACTGAAAGCGAATTAACCATCATCTACATGAATATAATTTTTTTCCATGTGTAATATATTCGATGGTTTGAAAACTAGAGTAAAACAATCAAAAGATGCTCTAACGTTAACATTTTTTGTCTCAAATCTATTTTATAAAATTGAATTCACGAGAAAGTTGTTTACACTCAGGTATCAAAATGAAAACTACAATAGAAGGGAGTGCATATACAGTCATTCTCAAAATTTGGAGATGCAGTTCAACTGATATCTATTTATTTATTGCCCACAGGGGGCTAAACATAGAGGAGACAAGCAAGGACAGACAAAGGTATTAATTCGATTCCATCACCCCAGTGCGTAACTGGTACTTATTTTTATCGATCTCGAAAGGACAAAAGGCAAGGTCGACCTCGGCGGAATTTGAACTGATGACCTAACGGCAGAAATGACGTAGCTAATACGCCGAATGTAATTTTTCTGTAATGACGCTGATGTGCTGACATAACATTATGGCGTTTGGAAGAAATGATGGAGAGTCTTCAATAATAATAGAGCATTTTGTCAAACTGGAATTAAGATATTTCTAACGATTCAGCCAGCTCGCAGCCCTGGTTCCAACTGATATTGGAGATCTACTAGTTATGTAGGAGAATGGTATCCAATATTATATCAATGTTATAAACTTGTTCATAACAAGGTCAACGAGAGAGTAAAATATCAGGGTAACGGTCTCTCGAGAAGATGTTTAAATCAATTATACACTAACATCAAATGCATATCCCGATATTATATTTGTATCCGAGTGTGTAAAGAGAGAAACAGAGATTAGATTATTGTACATATAACGATTCAACAATATGCATATACACATTTATATATATATGTATGTATAGGTACAAATACATACATGCATGCACATAAACACATACACACTCACAAATACATACAAACACGCATATATATACAACACACAGACACACACACACACTCATACACACATATATGTATGTATGTATATATATATATATATATATATATATATATATATATATATATATATATATATATATATATATATATATATATATATATATATATGTTTATATATATACACACACATATGTATATGCATACATATTAACGGTTATTTCTAATACCTTTCTCGTTGGATTTCATGTTGGCTTCTCTTTTTGTCGTCTGTGATTTTATTCGTGATCTATATACATGAAGACATTTCATCCGTCCAACTGCTTTTCCATCTAGAAAGAGAACGAAACAAGAGAAAGCGATAAGGAGTGTGGAACTCATAAATGACAGAGGAATACTTTCAGTTTCAACATTTTGCATTCATGTATACATGTAGTTAATTTATTATTAAATATGTTAATATAAATTACATTATTTTTAAGTTACGAAACAATTTTTCCTTATATTTGAATTTTTTATTATCAAATAAAATATCACCAACCTAATTGTCTTTTTTTCAACATTGGTGTTGTGCTAACTGTTCCACGTAGGAAAATATTGTAATGCAATATAACACTGGTAAACATTCCTGTTTTATCTTGGTTGTAAACAACGCTGTATCGAATGTACATGAATGAGAACACTATTTAGAGCTTAGAAACGTGGATAATTGCCCATCACAATTAAGAATAATATCTGCTGAGGAACTGAAATTTGATAGCTGCAACATGTTTTTGTCCCACAAGGTAAAAGCTAGAGATTTTGATTCATTATTCTAATATATAAGATGTTATAGGTCATATCTGACCAGCATATATAACGCAAATTTCGATCATGGCCATCGAACTACTAGGGTAATTGATCTATTCCTTTAAATACTATGGTTTACATTTATGTGATAGATGTCGGTTATTCTCGAATGTAAAGTTGTCGTCAATCAAATGTGTTCAGTCCGATTTTGCTGAACGCACATTTAATACTTGATAATTCTAGTATAGACAGCAGCTACCAAATAAAATATATGTTTATATGAATCACGAATCAAAACTGCAAATGTCGGGACATTCAAATAAATCTAATTCACATGTAATTTCATTGCGACTACATTTAAATTTTAAGAAGTGATTTTAGCTCTACAGTGCATTACTTATATTTTGCAGACATTTTATGAGAGTTATTGGAGACATTTTCATACAAATGTTGACTACTTTTGATCCATAAATTGACGTCATTCCTTTTTATTGATAATTTCACATGTTCGAGCAGTCACGGTGTGGGTGTCAATCAATTACGATATATACACGTTTACCGTCATGATCACTTTGTCATTACTATTTCAATGTGGAAGACGACGAGCTGGCAGAAACGCTAGCATGCCGGACGAAATGCTTAGTGGTATTTCGTCTGTCTTTGTGTTCTGAGTTCAAATTCCGCCGAGGTGGACTTAGCCTTTCATCCTTTCGGGGTTGATAAATTTAGTACCACTTACGCACTGGGGTCGATGTAATAGACTTAATCTCTTTGTCTGTTATTGTTTGTCTCCTCTACGTTTAGCCCCTTGTGGGCAATAAAGAAATAAGAAACGTTAGCATACCGGGCGAAACGCTTAGCGGTATTTCGTCTGTTCATACGTTCTTAGTTCAAATTCCGCCGAGGTCTAATTTGCCTTTCATTCTTTTGGGGACGATAAATTAAATACCAGATGCATACTGCAGCCGATCTAATCGACTGGGCCCGTTCCCCCCCCCCCAAAAAAAAATTTCGGTCGTTGTGCCTTGAGTAGAAAAGAATATTCCAATGTAGATAAGGCGGCAAGGCGGCATGGCGGCGAGCTGGCTGTAAAGGTAGCACGCCGGGCAAAATACCACTAGGTATTTCGCCCGTCTTTACGTTCTGAATTCAAATTCCGCCGAAGTCAACTTTGCGTTTCATCCTTCCGGGGTCGATAAATTAAGGACCAGCTGCGCACTGGCGTTCATCTAATCGGCAAGTCACCTCCCCCAAAATTGCGGGTCTTGTGCCTAGAGTAGAAAAGAATATTCCAATGTGGAATATCTATTTATTTAGATATACTTGTACATTTCAGTCGCAACAGTTAGTAGCGTTTCGTTTAAGACTCTAGTATGTTCTTAAGACGCTTAAGAAACTCTCCCATGCATACATATATATATATATATATATATATATATATATATATATATATATATATATATATATATATATATATATATATATATGTGTGTGTGTGTGTGTGTGTGTGTGTGTGTGTGTGTGTGTGTGTGTGTGTGTGTGTGTATGTGTGTATGTGTACATATATGTGTCTGTACGTATGTATATATATATATATATATATATATATATGTGTGTGTGTGTGTGTGTGTGTGTGTGCGTGTGCATCTCTGCATATACAATTTGATAAGTGTCGGTCAAACATATTCGCTGCTATGATGAGTTAATTCCCGATAAGTTTCAGCAACCGGTTCAGAGAACAAGGTGTCTACTTTTCTCCTCCTTTGTACGGCCATACCTCGAATACTACTGCCCCTTGTGGTCTCCCCATAAAAAAAAAAAAACATCTCGAGGATTGAATCACCCCAGAAGGCACTCACGAAACGAATTAAAGGCATGACTGATCTTGATTACTGGATCCGCCTTATAGCTTTGGAGCTCTACTATCTCCAGCGCCGCCGCGAGCGGTACATCATTTGTACGATGTGGAAAATATACCGCCAGCATTGCCCAAACGACCTGAACATTAGTTTCAAGGTTCATTCAAGGCTGGGACCACGGGCCATACGTCCCCTGCCCAGTTAACGATGCCCAGGTACACTGCGGCATACGGCATAATTTCTTTTCTTCAACAGGCCCTGGCCTGTTTAACATTGTCTCGAAACAGATAAACGAAGGAAAGGATCCTATCAACTTTAAACGGAGTCTAGACAGATTTATTCAAGGAATACCAGTCAAGCCACCCGTACCTTGATACGACTCATTCAATAAAAACTCACTAATTGAATTGACCATAAACAAAACTTGACTGTAAAAAGGATTTCCATAATCCTATCAGGTGAAGCTATTAAGTTAGACATGGCCTGGACCAATCTTTGGTCGAAACATATCTAAGTTTATCTAAGTTTATGCCTGGTTGTACATTTCCATATAAGAAAGTGCATGGAACATATATGTGTCTTCTGACACCAAATGGAGTGCTCTCCTTGACTGAGGAATAGTGTGCCAACATATTTGCTGGAATGCAATACCACTGAAGCCAGTTACGATAGGAGCAAATAATTGTTTAGTATAAGTTGGAAATGATTCACAGGGACATTTGTGTATGAAGAATATATTAAACATTTTATAGAAATATTTTAATTCCAATTTGACAAAACGCTCTATTATTATTGAAGACTCTCCATCATTTCTTCGAAACGCCATAAAGTTATGTCAACACGTCAGCGTCATTACAGAAAAATTACATTCGGCATATTAGTTGCATCATTTCAAAACTTATAATTGAATCAACTATAAATATGTTTGTCATCTGTCAAGTAATCACGGAATATAGAGTCGCTTTATATAATATATGATAACCGGTTTGGTAAAATGCTGACAAGTGTTTACGTGAATCAATTTAATTCAACTTATTTACTCTCATTGTAACAAACATATGTAATTATTTTGTAGGCTGTTATCACTCTAAGGAGCAGATATTTCAGGAAATTTCCACAAGTATTTTAGGAAACAAGGATCAAGTTATTCAACACTTTGTAAATGGCGTCAGACTCAGTATCACTTTAATAAGCGAAATGATGTTTTGAGTTAGAAACTGGCCCAAGGAATAGACATATACCATATGAGGCTTTAGCTCAGGCTCCTTGATATTTCACATTACCATAATATTTGTTGTGCTTATTGGCCCATGTAGCCCTTTGTAGTTGAAGAAACTGTTTTATATATTTTCCAAATTAGGCTTTCAGCTTATCTGAATATAGTAATTTTTGCATTAGCTTCATATGAGGGCAGTGATGCTTTTGTCTGTATTGGCTTCGAATGTTCAGAAAAGAAATTTATAACTATGATGTGTAATAAATATGCAATTGCCTCATGCTCAGTTAGATATGTAGATCTTATTTCAGTCATAATATACTGAAGCTGCAAAGTTTTGTTTCCAGATGAGATGTATCAACGAGATCGTTACACAGTGTTTTCATATCGAGCAGAAATGTTTACCTGGACGTCTCTCTAAGCTGCAAACTTTTTTGGAATGCTCTTTACAAAGGAACTGTCTTTCATTTTCTCTAAATCCTGGATTCATGTCAACTAGTCGCTTATCAGCTTTTAATGTACTCAGCTAAGAAATTATGTTTGCAATATGTTTAGATATTTCTGTTTGAGGGTTTGTTGAATGGCTGGGCGAAATTTGTGTGAATAACCGTTGTTTATGATACTGTTTACAAACTAGACTTGATTGAGTTTAAAACCCCTGAAGTTATCTGCGAATGTCACTGATACAAACTTAATTTTCTTAATGGCTTTCTCTGCTTGTAAACCTTTCCAACCCTAATGTTCTTTCACTGATTCTAAAACCTTGTTCGCATAAGCTATAACTTTCCGTTTCTGTAAAGATTCACAAAGAAGAGATAATTCAACTTATATATCCTACATTACTGGAGATAAAAGATAACTTGTTTCACTGAAACGTGTTTATGAAGCCCCCTAAAGTTGCATGGGTAAACATTCTTTTGCGTTTATCAATATTAGCGCTAACACATTCACCATGCTAATAACGATATGCAAAGAAATTCCAAACTAATGTAATATTTCGATGCATATTGAAGCCCATCTTGTTCCCTACGCTTTCCCATTTTCTTTTTATCTTGTCATTAAGCTTTGTGGCGTACTGAAGAATTTCTTTCATTTTGTGAGAATGCTGACCGCATCCACGTTACATAAATGAACAACAGTGAAGAATGCCATTGACGACAGTAGCTTTAACTCTCACTAACAACAATTCAATGAAAACATTTGTCCAAAAGTTGGCTCAATACAATTCTAAAAACGATTGTCATAGTTTATAAAAACAGATTTCCAGTTTCTTAATTTCTTGCCCTACTTTTGTAGCCGACCCTGAATGCAAAAAATGTAGCATTATAATGGCGTTTCGTTTTATACAAACCGAGAAAAAATTACTACCATTCTATACTTGCATACTTTTAATGGTAAGCGTTGTTCGTGATATTTCGGCGCCATATGCTTAGTATTGTTATATATACTCTATCCGATAATCCATCGCATGATTTTATTCAACACATGCTAAATGAGTATGATGCAATACATTTTCAGCATTTGATACACGTAGTGAGAAGCATCTCCATGACAATTAAGAATACCGAAAATAATCTTAGTAACACCTAAATATCTTAGATCGCCTTATCTTTTAGTAATACTTTGTTCACACTTTAATAAATGTTATGTGCTTCTATAGTAGTATTTAACACCTATGTTATCCAAATTGAAAATTGTGCTTCAAGTTTTATGTTACCGTAATGGATATAATCTAAAATTTCATGGTCCTTTAATATTACAAAAAGTCTTTAAACTGAATGACAGTATTTCCCCACCAGGAAATCTGGGAAAATTGCATTTTCGATACTAGATGAAATTTCGAGAAATCTGTATGGAGTTGCTCAAGTGAAAGTAGTACGGGTTGCCCAGTTTGATCCCGCTTTTCAATGTGCCTGCTCTTGTAAATTTTCGACTCTCCAAAGGACATTTAGTTATAATTACAACTCGAAAACTAAATCCCGCAGAGTAATTTTGTGGTCAATGCATATTCGTAATCTGTATACAAAGTTGTCTTGTGACATTATAAACCCTATGAATGTCATGTGCTGTGATTATTTTTCTATTCTACTTTCCGCTGAACTTTCGGTTATTTTCTGCATGTACATGTCTGAAGAATTTTCCAAACATCATTTCAGTTACACATACACGCAGCTACGACTCACAAACGCACTCGTACACACACACACACACACACACACACACACACACACACACACACACACACACACACACATACACGCACAGACACACATACGCAGAAACAGATACACACCCACACATTCACACACACATAGATACATATATATATATATACATAGTAAAGTGAAAACATGTAGCACTCGGAAACTAGAAGATAGAATGAAATAACAACAGATTCACTATAGAATGGATATTTGTGCGTATATTTACCGTGCTATTGAAAAACTGAAAACTCACATATAATTGCATTAAAACACTGACATGTCCATAGATTTAAATGAACTAGCATGATATGCCAATCCTTATCAAGCATTATTGAATGGGATTATTCAATTTCGATATTCGTGCACTCAGGTTTCTGTACAGAATTATTGCAATTACAAACCACTGAAAACTATGTATTATCTAAAGCTAGTTTACGTCACTGGACAACGGCCATTCTGGTGAGCTACCTTAGATGGCTTACTCGGAGATATTTTCCCCCAATATATTTCATTTTCTCTTCTTTCTCTCAGAACCCTTACAATGCGGGACCGAAACAAACCGACACCCGTTGTCAAGTGTTGAAGAGGACACACAAAAAGATATACAACGACATACATACATACATACATATGTGTGTGTGTTTGCATATGTCACGCTTCTTCACATTTTCCTTGCATCAATTTCACTCCCAAGGCATTTGCAACTAATCCTAAAACACCTTGAAAGGAAATTGAGCTTCCGAAGCATACAAACTATGCACATGGTAAACACTGCCTGAGAACATTTACGATTAATGACGTTAAAATTGTTGGCATCTCGTCTTCCTTAGGTAAATACTAGACGTATTCAATGGCGTAGTTTCTCATCAAAAATGTTAACACTGACTGCATTTAGCGAAGTACAATATATTTGAAATATCGTTGTATTAGAAAATGAATGATTGCATTTCGTATTATTTTGGCTATGATATATAATGTAATTTTAGATAACACCGTATCTTTTTACGCAATGTATCTAATGCACCTATATGGTTTTCGAAATGACATGTTTAAATAGTCTAACACTGATTGAGAAAATATATAATAGCAAATGATCTAACATTAACCGGATATACCCTCGTCTAAATCTTCATATTTCATTTTCTTATAAAAATAACAGAAGTACACATGTTGTTCTAAGTCTGGTAATTTTTAGATGTATATCGTCGTTGCCTTACTGAAGTTGTAGATGGGTGTCTTGCAGTGATACTGGGATTCACTAAATTATAATTCACAATGAAATATAGGTTATTATTGCTGAAATTTGTTAGTTTTCTACAGAATATATCATATATATATATTATGAAATTACATTTATTTTATACACTCTGTTGTGGAAAGATAATTTTGCCCTGCTATAGTATCATGAGTGACAAACTTCCAGCAGTGACAGAACAGCCGGGTCTCCCGTCAATAATATATATTGTATCAGTGGCTATTCAGGCACTGGTGATGCAAATAGCCTGTGGCGTATTAGGAATACTTAATGATAACAGAAGCAGAATTAATACTGGAGGCAATATTGATATGCAACCTACCGTGGAGGGGGAACATGATAATGGTTATGATGATGAGGACAAAGTTGATGAAGACGATGATGGCGATGCTGCTGCTGTTGCTGTTAAAATTACAATGGCGAACATAGTAGAATTATAATTTGTTCAAATTTTAACTGAAGGACATACATTTTAGGGGAAAGTGATAATCAATAGGGACATCTCATTAATTGATTGATGCATTATTTTCTCTAACCTGATAGGATGTAAACGAAAACCGACTTCGGCAGAATTTGAACTCAGAATGGAATATCAGATATTTAATTAAGCATAATCATTTTAATAAATGAGGTTTGGAAGTAGAAATTTCAGGCATTCAGTGGCGTATATAATCACTCAAGTGCTAATCACTAAACATCTTTCGGTTCATAATATGCAGATTATTAGCGTCAAACTAACAAAGTAAAGAATAATAACTATATATTGCAAGTATTTCCGCCCAGTGGTCTAATGAATATCTTAGTTACAATATCTTGGAAACTTACTTTTACACTGGTAGAGCTAGTTTATTTTCTGTCACATGATAGAGGCTGCTTCGTTTAACTTACCCTCATAGAAGTAATATATTCACAATATATTTAATAATACATTTTTTTTTATCTGAATTACGATTGACATAATGCAATAGGAAATCATGTGCACGGTGTGCATAGGCATTAGGATTTTAAGTAAATTGAATATTCATAAGATAATTTTTATGAATATATTAGCGACAGAAGCAGTTTTAATATCGAGTGGTGATATTTACTCCAGCCCAAACGTGGATGGTCTCTTAGAACAAGTTTGTCTGACGTTTATGTTAGAATAAATGTTATCTAAAAATAATTTCTCCCTTATAAATTGCATTGCGTTTTGCTAGTTATAGAGTTAAAACATAGATTATACTGAAAACCTAAACTCCCTAAACCTCCAATTCATATTTCAGCTTAGCATCATTAAGGGCAGATTGATACATAATAGTAACATACGCTTAAATCTAACAAATCATTTCCTGGTGGGTACATGATATTTATAATACAACTATCATACCCGCATTTCATAATGATAGCAAATAGCGCCAATGAAAGCACACGTACAATCACACTCATATGTACGTATAAATATGTATATGTATATTCGTATGTACGTATATATATACATATATATATATATATACATATATATATATATATATATATATATATATATATATATATATATATATATATATATATATATATATATATATATATATATATATATATATATATATATATATATATATATATATATTATATACGTATCTATATATATATATATATATATATATATATATATATATATATATATATATGTATGTATATATATATATATATATGTATATATATATATATATATATATATATATATATATATATATATATATATATATATATATATATATATATATATATATATATGTATGTATATATATATATATATATATATATATATATATATATATATATATATATATATATATATATATATATATATATATATATATATGTATATATATATATATATATATATATATATATATATATATATATGTATGTATATATATATATATATGTATATATATATATATATATATATATATATATATATATATATATATATATATATATATATATATATATATATATATATATATATATATATATATATATATATATATATATATATATATATATATAAACACTTATATACATAGTTATGGAGCCATTGCAGATTTCCGATGCAGCGGATATATAATTGTTAAAGAGGTCAAAAGACGTTAAGGAAAGCAAACATCTCAATTCAAATTCAAATCTTACAGCTGTTTCTTGGATATTCCATCATCTGAGACAAATAAGGAAAAATAGTGAGAATGAGAATGGTGTATATTAATGAGATGACGACATAGAGGAAGGGATTAAAAGAATAAGGAAATGGAAAGAAAGAAGAAAAAAGAAGCATAAAACTTCATAGTTCGAATTTCCGACGTTATAGAAGCAAGATCATAAGTCTCTTAGGTGCACTCATACATAGATCCACGAGCTTAAGACCTTAGGTGCAATCCTGCGTAGATCCATGTGGGATAAAGTCTTACTTCTTCTGAGTAGACATCCGGACAAAAAAGGCGTGATCATAGCAACACTCAATAACAGAATGTTAGCAAAGGTGGGTATTAAGAAGTAAAAGAAAGAAAAGAAAATAAATAGAAAGAGAGGTAAATAGAGTGAGGGGGGAATCTAAGGATTGGCTATAGGATAAAGGAAGGTGTATAAGTGTATGGGGTCTAAGAAAATATAGGTTTTCAACATACACGATACTCCATTATCCTTTTTAGCAAATATTTCATTAGCGCTACAGACTGAAAGAATTATATATTGCTATTATTGTAGCAGAGTGGATGTAGAAAGAAAAATACCCTAACTATAATTTGGAGTAGCAGAAACGAATAAAAGTGGGGAGCATGAGATGGTAATTTAGCTACAATTTTTATCTATCCTCTTATCAGCATCAAATGATCTAATGCAGCGTATATTAAGTGTCTTAAGATTTTAAACCACTGGGAGTTGATAGTTAAGATCTAGAAGCTGATCACTAATTAATTATTGTCAGATGCTCTCTCAAAACTTAATTCTCTGTGGCTATAAACTCACTATGACCACATAAAGAAACACATCTCAGAAAGAGTAAGATAATGGTAAATGCCCAGAAAGAGGGACGGTAGGAGGAGATATAAACTATTTTACTATTATGTGTTAAAGGCATCTACAATAGAAAACAAAGGACATTGTAAAGAGAACTACATGGGCATTACTGATACAGGAGGAAAAATATATAATCGAAATATAATAAAATCTAGATAATATTATATTTTGTGTAATAAAAATTAAAATTTTAAAATTTAGAATGGGATATAAAGACCAGGTAAGATAAGAAGTATAAATAAACCAATTTACGCGCTAATGAAGTATATTATATTATATGAAATAGAACCTTCGTAATACTTCATCCTAGCAAACATTAAGGTTGTCATGGTAAAAGCATTCAAAGAATGAACCCAAATTACATTCAGAATTCATCCGAGAAAGATGTATACATTTTCTATTCATTGAAAAACAGGGATTAAAGGCAGAAAGATGAGTCAATTGCTTCTATAACAGATAAACGGATTTAACAAATATAATTATATAACAAATTCCAATATTATGAAAAAAACCTTAAATGATATCAGGATAAAAGCAAATATAAAAATACGGCGTATGTATGTACGTGTGTTTGTGTGTGTGTGTATAGAGTATATAATATAATTACAAAATGTATTTCAAATTGATGTACAGCTTGCAACGTTCAATTAAATGGAACCGCCTGAAACAGTAGTAATGCACTAATATCTTGACATTCTTGTTACGTGTTTGCCTTTTATTCACGTTACTACAGGCTGTGCGGATAATACTGGACTTGCTTTAACTTAAGTAACTGATTCACTGAATCTTGTATATATATATATATATATATATATATATATATATATATATATATATATATATATATATATATATATATATATATTGAAATCCGTGTTGCTTATTATTTGATTTTAATCACCCATCCTTTTGGGATGTGAAATTCGGGTGCCTTCGCATAAGTACCATATTCAAGCCTTGAATCTATATCTAAACCGTCTATATATATATATATATATATATATATATATATATATATATAT
>NC_142946.1:18782052-18804552 GCF_046866305.1 Octopus bimaculoides | reverse complement strand
ACATATACACACGCATACATGCTCCTATAACGAAAGGAAGCGCTAAAAACGTAAATATATAAATATATGAAAACTATATAATCATCAAACTTTCTAACTACCTTATTATTCTAAATATATAATATCTGTACATCACTTCAAACTCTCTCTCTCTCTCTCTCTCTCTCTCTCTCTCTCTCTCTCTCTCTGTATATATATATATATATACTTCTGTGTGTGTGTGTGTGTATGTGTGTGTGTGTGTCTTTGTATATATATATATATATATGTATATATATATATATATATATATATATATATATATATATATATATATATATATGAAACAACTTGTTTACATAGTCTACCGGTTTCGGTTCTGAGAATCAGAGCTAAGAAGACAATGACAATAATACGATGCTCTAATATCGTTTGCTTTCATGAGTTTTCATTCATGTTAGTACGAGGAAGAATTTTTTATATATTATTGAGGAAGCCGCTAAATTTGGTGGAAGTTAATCACTGATTGCTATTACTAGAATCATTGGAGTTAATTACATATTTGTTAGTAGGTGATTTCACAATATTTATATTAAGAAGGCATAAACATATGAACGAAATTAGATACAACATATATTAAATATTTAAAATACTGGGAATTCTTATTATATAATGTGTATATATAAAAAGAAAAATATTCCGGCATTATAACAGAAAATTGCCGTGCCACTTTATGGCGTTTAATGCACTATTTACACGAGGATATCATTTATAGAGTCATAGACGTTTGAGAGCTGTATAATCTACGGTTTCCGCCAATTGAGTTTCTTGGTGCAACTTTATCAATTTTACAGACCATCAGCTACAAATAGTATCAGATGAAAAGTTGTAAAGAGAGGAATTGGTGAACATGTATGAGAGTAAAATTAATGCATGGTCTGTATGATTTATTGCAATCATGTGGTTGGTATTTTATAGATGTCACCGATAATGTAATTGTCTTCAACTGCAACAATTGGCTCCGGTGAGAAAGAAAGAAGATAGTGGGTTTCAGTTGAAGTTTGTAGACGGGCAATAATTGTTGAAATTGAATAACCTGACCAATTCTTACTATGAGACTACATATGTCATTGCTGAACTTCATACACGTATTCTTCATTTAGAAGGAGAATCAACAATTCGACTCATAATGAAGGGTGTGTTTGTGAACTTCTTGCGAATTTTCCGGTGTTGAGACTATAAGGAGATAACAAATTGTTATATATTTACCGGGATTTATTCATGTATGAAACAGACTAAAACAGAATGCCACTAATGAAGAATAATATCGATGTCTTTATTCACTGAGTATGGGTTTAGTGTATAGATGTTAGGGTACAATTGAATTATACATGATGGCGGAATATAGTGTACCATTAATTGTAGTTTGATAGACGTAAGAATCGACATCTTGACGTAGCGGGACATAAATATCATAGAACAAAAAAGTGAACCACAAAAGCCGAAACTTTAGGCACTCTATAGTTAAAGAAATGACTGACAAATAGTTCGGTCAAGCCGCATCACGTTTGCAAGCTCCGAAGGAGTACACTAATCCATCAGATGAGTAGTTTCTGGAACCCTTAGGTGAAAAGTTTCCATAGAATATACGCTTACTAACGAATAGTATGAAATATCGATGTCACACTTGATAACATTTTTTCCATATATTACATGACGGTTTTAGCGTCCTGGTTAACTGAGAAGAGAAGATAGCAGTGGATCTGTGTTACAACTGTACTAGTGTTCACAAATATAGGAAAGACTTATAGGTTAGACACTTACACAAACGTTGTTCGGATTAAATTTGACGATCTTAATAAAAGGAAAAGAAAATACATCTGAGCCCAAATTAAGAATATTTTCAAAAATCAAAAGAATATGAATTTGAAATAGCTAGAAGATAATAGTTACTCAACTAGCTGCCCACAGTATCTAGTTTTACGACTGCCTCGGAACGTGGCCACGCGTTGCTTGGTGTGCCCCTCAGAATATCTTCGATTGCCTCCTTGATATATGCTACTATCTCACACTCGTTGTTGCAGCCAGAGCTTTTGGTGTCTCTCTCAACAGCGTTCCACATAGAAATGCATTGGATTTCAATGAGAGGAATCCGTAGGATAGACAGTTATCTAAATGCCCCGATAAGCGATACAGATTCTTTGCAAAGGAAATAAGCGAATTTTGCTCTCACATATATGGCTTTCCAGACACGACTCTCTCCAGCAAAGTATTAACCATAGTCTTCTCTAGCTTCAAATAATCGACTGCATTGAGCCCAATCTCATGTGCAATGATATGGAGATGAACGCCGGCGTGTGGACGCACATAGATCCCGTGCTGTGTCTATCCATGCTGCTTACCGTTTCGTAGCCACTGTTGTAGCAGTCCAAGTCATGTCTTATAGCCTTTACTGTGCTCACTGTACATTGAGCAGCAACCGAGATATCGGTATTTTGATATATTCAGATGGTCTCCAGCAAAAACGTTTCTTCAACTTTAATCTTCATCATTTTGCTTTCCAAACCTGTTGCCTGTTCACCAATATGTTCCTGAGAAAAAGGAGACATAAATACCGTAAAATTTGCCCAAATAACTGAACTATACGTAGGTAGGTTTGAATGGGCCAATGAATATACGTTTCTTCCTTTAGAGATAAGAATTATATTTCCAATCCATTGGCAATCATTGATTTTGGTTAAAACGAATTAAGAAATGTTCTTTTAATAGAACGTTTTTTCATGAATATTAATATAAATATTAATATTAATATTAATATTAATATTAATATTAATATTAGTATTAATATTAGTATTAATATTAAAATCAAAATTGTGACTTTAAGGCGTAACTAAGTATAACTTCTTAGGAGAATTCTGTTTAATGTAAAACAACTTAACGAGAGGAAATAATTTATTATGCGATTACAATTGCTTGATGTCTTTATTCACACAGTATATCAAAGAGTACATGATTGACTGCGGATCATTGACATTCCGTAATTGATATGTCATAATCGAATATAGTGGAAAATAATCCTCGATAATTCTACAGAAATTATGTGCATGAGGTAATTATGGGAAAATACATTCATTAAGTACACATATTTCAAGATTTAAACACTGAACATGGATCCCATATATTCCGTTGAGAGCGATTTACAATTCAAGATATTTTCCATTCTAATTATACCACTCATCATTAGGTAGATATGAATGAGTAAGGAGTAGAATAAATGATGTTCTAATGAGATCCGTTTGCTAAAGGAGGGATAATCCTTAGAGTGCTATGAAGTGAATAAGTTAATTAACTCAAATAAAAGGAGGCTTTAAAAGCCAGGAGATATTCAGGTTTATTTGAACTTCTTATTAATTGAGCTACCACAGTGTCGTATAGTTTGGGATATTTTCGGAAATAGTAAAGTTGGCATACGCAGCCGCACACGCAAATATGGTTGTATATGTTTTCATACCCCGTGGGTATACATATAGCTAAATATATATATGTGTATGTGTGTGTATCCATGCGTATGTGTGCGTGTGTGTGAGTGGGTGTTCGCGCGTCTGTGTGTGTGTGTGTGTGAATATATATATATATATATATATATATATATATATATATATATATATATATATATATATATATATATATATCTGAGGTTGTCTCAATTTTCTGATTATTTGTATATATATATATATATATATATGTGTGTGTGTGTGTGTATTTATGTATATATATAGTTCTAAATTAGGAAATGTAATTATTTATATTATTTACTTTTAACGGACGTTTCTCCTCATCTTTTTTGTTGTTAGCGCAGCGTTTGGGCTGATATACCCTCCAGCCTTCATCAGGTGTCGCGGGAAAATTTCGAACGTGGGTTCTTATTCCTAAAGTACTTTTCGATGTTGTTATAATGATAATAATAATAATGATAATAATAATAATAATAATAAAACAGAAACAATTCCTATCATAGTAGGTGCCTTAGGTATAATAAAAAAATATTCAGACAAATACATAACAAAAACACCAGGACTTACAAATATATATAACATACAGAAAATTGCACTACTGGGTAGCGCACACATTCTACGCAAAACACTTTCAATACAGTAAACATAAGAGCACCACAGCAAACCACAGCACATACCCAAGGCGCACAGAGCTGCGCTCGGTAGTGAAGTGAAAGCACGCTATAAAAATAAAACTACTGAATAATAATAATAATAATAATAATAATAATAATAATAATAATAATAATAATAATAATAATAATAATAATAATGACATCGAAAAATGACTTAGGAAGGAGAACGCAGGTTCGAAATTTAACCAAGACACCAGATGATGGCTGGAGGCTATATCAGCCGAAACGTTGTGCTAACAACAAAAAACAAGATGAGAAATGTATAAATTATTATATTATAAACTCCATTAGCTTACTACTATCTCTGTTATGAGATACATTGGACTCGTAGGAGAGTGATTGTGTAACACCTTATACCTTCATGGGAACGTCGAATATGAGATGCAGTATATGCATATATATATATATATATATATATATATATATATGTCTGTATATATATATATATATATATATATATATATATATATATATATATATATATATATATATATATATATATATATATATATATATATATATATATATATATATATATATATATATATATATATATATATATATATATATATATATATATATATATATATATATATATATATGTATATATATATATATATATATATATATATATATATATATATATGCATATACTGCATCTCATATTCGACGTTCCCATGAACATTATAGAATTAACTATGTATGGTCCTAGACAACCCACTGACACCCACCCCACCAGGAGGACTCAAGCAATATCCAACCTGAATTTCCACGGGGCGGACTGGAAGTCAATTCGCAGAGAGATTCGAAATCAAAACTGGCACGACAGCCTTTCTATACAAGACAATGACCTCAAACTAAGTCATTTTATGTCAACCATACAAGACATATGCACCAAATACGTGCCATATAGAAAGACCAGCAAACATGCCAATAGAATTCCTAGAGACAGGAAAATCCTTATGAGACACAGAACAAAGGTCTCAAACCAGTTAAATAGAGAACTGGAGGATAGGAAAAGGGCTAAATTAAAACTAACACTGTTAGAAATAGAAAACAAAATTTAACTCTCCCATGAAAAGGAGAGAGCAGTAGAAAGCATAAAAACAAACCCCAAGGCTTTCTATAGATTTGCAAAGGAGACTGCTACGGTGCAGTATAAGATAGGACCCCTGTTCCTGCCTAATGGCTCACTGACTGCAGATCCCACATGGATAAGTGGGGTGCTCAGTACACAATTCAAGAGTGTCTTCACCTCTCCTCTGAGTCACATGCAGATAAAGAACCCAGCTGATTTCTTTGACAATAGCACTCAGCAGAAGGGGACTGCATCCATTACCTACATCGACATTGAAGAGGAAGATGTGATAGCTGCCATAAATGAAATGAGCTCAAATTCGGCAACTGGCCCCGATGGTTTCCCAGCTGTCCTCTTAAAGTCGTGTAAACAAGAATTAGCAGGACCACTCCGGATACTCTTCCAGAGTTTCCTTGCAAATGGTAAACTTCCCAAAAAGCTGAAGGAAGGCACCATATGTCCTATCCATAAAGGTGGAAGCAGAGCAGAGGCTGGAAACTACAGGCCCATCTCTCTAACTTCACATATTAGCAAAGTCATGGAACGAATTGTCAGAAGGAGATTGATTGCGTTCCTAGAAGAAAATGACTTGCTGAATGAGACCCAGCATGGTTTCCGTCCAGGTAAAAGCTGCCTCACGCAGCTCTTGCAGCATTATGACTGGGTCCTGAAGCAGCTACTTGACCATTCAAATGTTGATGTGATATATCTCGACTTTGCAAAAGCCTTTGACAAAGTTGATCATGGCTTGATATGTCACAAGCTGCGAAACCTTGGCATAGCTGGTAAATTAGGAGAGTGGCTGCATGACTTCCTGAATGGTAGACGTCAGACAGTTGCAGCCAATGGAGAACTATCTAGGGAAACACAAATATTGAGCGGTGTTCCACAGGGAACTGTTCTGGGGCCACTACTGTTCATAGTGGCCCTTCTGGACATGCCCACGGTCACTCGGAGAGCCACTGTCACTAGCTATGCTGATGACACAAAGATATCTCAGGCAATAAAGAATCCTGATGATATTGTAAGCCTGCAGAATGACCTAAATGCAATATATGAGTGGGCAGAGCAAAATAATATGCAGTTCAATGCAAAAAAATTTCAAGTACTGCGCTACAAGACCATGAGTACCTCCCAACTGGCATACACAGGGCCTGGAGGTACTGCAATCCCAGAACCACAAACAGTTAGAGATCTGGGCATCAACATGTGTAGTGATGCATCATTTCACATGCACATTATCAAGTTGACAGCAAGGTGCAGACGACTGGCGGGGTGGATACTGAGGACTTTCCGTACAAGGGATCAAAAAGTCATGTTGATTCTATGGAAGACATTTGTTCTGAGCCGCCTAGACTATTGCTCTCAGTTGTGGTCACCACACAGTGTTAAGCGGACAGCAGAACTCGAGGCAATTCAGCGGCACTATACAAAAAAGATCGCCACAGTCCAACAGATGAACTACAGGGAGCGACTGAAGGCACTAGGTCTCTACTCCCTGGAGCGCAGGCGGGAGAGATATGTAATAATATACATATGGAAAATACTGGAAGGACTGGTGCCAAACTTTGGTATCAAGTACTACAGGAATGCCCGAACGGGTCGCCACTGCATGGTGCCAAAGGTACCGTCCACTGCATCTCACATAAGAACGAGATACTGCAGCAGCCTCGGTTTCAGAGGACCTCAGCTCTTCAATGCCCTGCCAAAACATTTGAGAGACATGCAAGACATGGATGCGGAGGTCTTCAAGACAAAACTTGACGCTTTCCTCTCCACGATACCAGACGAACCAATGGCTCGTAATGAGACGCAGTTTAGGGCAGCTGTGTCAAATTCTCTTATACACCAGATGTGCCACCAAAACTCTTGATTGGACCATGTCAGGTGGGGGAGAAGAGCCATGCAAGGAACGTGAAAATCACGGTGGTGCACCAGCATGACCGCAGCCACTTGGCTGAAACACATAAATAAATAAATAAATAAATAAATAAATATATATATATATATATATATATATATATATATGTGTATATATATATATATATATATATATATATATATATATATATATATGTATATATATATATATATATATATATATATATATATATATATATATATATATATATATATATGTATAAATGCATAAAGAGTATCACCTGTATATATATATACATATATATATATATATATATATATATATATATATATATATATATATATATATATATATATATATATATATATATATATATATATATATATATATATATATAATATGATTCTTTTGCTAAATAAACTCCACTTGATACCCGTAGCACTGTTGATAATGAGTCCACACTATCTTATAGAAGAAACAGCTATAAGCTTATGTATTTCATGAGATGATCATCGTATTGTCTTATATATATATTTCCTATTTTTATACGTCTCATCCGAACGTCGGTGGCCATGGTGGGAATGCTTTTATGCGATACTGTTAATGACATGTTAAATAGTAATGTCTGGCATGCTCTCAGCACATGAAACTAAATAACATCTTGTGTTTATTAAATAATATCTATTCCTCACCATATTTTGTCACAGAATAGTACACTATACACACACACTCACACACACACGCGTATGTATATGTATATATATATATATATATATATATATATATATATATATATATATACCTATACATACATGTGTGCGTATATATATATATATATATATATATATATATATATATATATATATATATATATATATATATACTAGCTGACGGTTTCACACGCAGTGTCACTTGTATACCGGGGCTAAGTAATTCCTTACGTTGCTTCATATTGATGTACAGGAACCGTTTTTCGGCGCTAGCAAACCAGGGGAGATTGTGGCTCGTTGATTTTTGTTGTTGTCACTTAAAGCCTGTAGAACCCATGCTCCATATTTCTGAACCTTTTCCATCGAGTGAAGGTGCTTCTCTATAGCAGTGTGGGAGCATTCCATTTCCTCTGCCAGTTCCCTTGTAGTTTGACGAGAATTTTTGTGGAAACGTTGGTTTAATCGCTTTTCATCGAACTCAAGTGGATGGCCAGCAAGTCATGCGTCTTTCATGTCAAAATTTCCATTTTTGAACTTGGCAATCACAAGAGGTTCTTTCATCTATGGCACTCTATCTATACACAGCACAAATGTAGCGAGCAGCTTTTGCAGCCTTAGAACCTTGATTACAAGCAAAATATAGAGGGTGTCGAAAATGCTCCTTTTTCTTAACTTAGCATTCCATTTTAATGATCTGAAAATAAACAAAAAATTAACTAAAATTAATTAGAAAATAAATTCAAAATGAATTAAAAAATAGAATTCTCGAAACAAATAGATTCCAAAATTTAAAAACGCTATAAATTCCCAAATAAAAAACAGGCGGGAACTTTGTTGCCAAATATATACATATATATATATATATATATATATATATATATATATATATATATATATATATATATATATATATATATATATATATATACATATATATATATGTGTGTGTATGTGTGTGTGTGCGTGTGTGTGCGTGCGTGTGTGTGTGTGTGTGTTTATGTATATATGTATGTATATATGCATATGTTTGAGTGTGTATGTATATATACAGGGGCGTTCCAGTACTTATTTTTCGTGGAGTAATTCTATTAATTTTAAAGAAACACTAAACTGAAATCTGCTTGAAAAAAGGTTAATGCGAAACATGTCGTTGACCTCCACCCTGGTGAGAGATTCCTTGATCCTCTGTATTTTCTCAGGGAACAAAATCTGGAATGCATTGAGTGAAAGGAAGTTTTGACGCTGATGTTATTTAAGTAGACAGTTAAGAGAATGTATTTGGGCATATTCCTGGTGTATATGCTTAGGTGTTTTGGTGAAATGTGTTCCTGAACTCCCTCAGAACCTCCACAAAATACCCTTTCCAGACCGCGTGGATATATACGTAACCGTCATGAGCTTCCAAGTATACTTGCCATGCCTGGACGCTTGAGCTTGCGACAAACATATTCTCGACTTTTACAAGTTACTTCATTTGCACTCGGATGCATTTGAAACGTTTTTTGTAGTAGTTTTGCCAGTTTCACACAAAATTTTATTGCATATTAAGCTTCCAATTTTTCATGACTTCCTTACAGTATTCTGCAAGCTAGTCAGCTGTGACAGTCAGTGGAGTGTTTTCGTAGAGCTGTTACAACCGTCATAATTTGTAAATGTTTATTTTCCCATAATCGAAAATGCAGATAATGTTTGCTGAGATTCATAGCCGAGTGTTTTAAATATAGACTTTTATGAAGGAAGGCGGTGTCAGAAATATATTGCAATACATTATATTCTTAATGATATCATCATACTTGTCATTATATGTTATGTTTTGGAAAGTAATAACCATTAAATATAACCTCAAAGATCAAACCAATTTGAATTACCCGTCCATTCATTAAAACATTTACCGCCTTCTCTTCATTAATCTATGAGCTGCGGTAGTATTATATTAGTATCAAATGGCAGCTACAGAATTTCATTGAGATCATCATTTGCTGTTATTACTAAATATATAACAACATAGTTTTTATAGCATTTCATCCCTCTAAACATAAAGAAAGCACATGTGTATACTATTACGTGGACAATATGTATGATTAAGTGGATAATCCATGAAAAAAATATACCCAAATCGCCATTCAATTAGTTTTCTTTAACATTTGTGAAACGACAGTATGGTATCATCATACATTTTCATTTGCTTTATGATGGACACGTGTACATCGTATATCCTTTCCAAATCAAGATATTTTCCAGTAATTTGGTGCGTTCTTAACAGGTTTATGCATAAAGATCTCGAAGACATTGATGATGGAATTAACATATAGCATTTGTACGTAATCTCCAGAAGAGCTGAGTAAACGAGTGCAGCCTTAATAAAGTCATTGAAATACTTAGAATAAAAATACATCCTATTACAGAATTTCCGTTGAAACACTGCCACACATATTCAGAAAATATGTTAGAATATTAATTCAAGTATTCATCCCGATGTGGAATAGAAGAAATCCTCATGAACTGCTATTTTTATAGGATCTGCACATTTGGGATAGTAAATAACATCCAGCATCAGACAGAACAGATTTCCAGACTGCGAATAGCAATCCTTCATTTCTTGCAACAAGTAATGCACGGTTCCTAAAATATACCACCTTGATGTTTGCACACGTAAATTCCAGAGCCTGGTAGTTGCTAGGCTGTAATTTGGAAGAGTAAAAGAAGTAATAAAAAAATATGATAATCAATTTATTTATATAAGCAAAAATTTATGTTTTGTATATGGTGATGAATATAAACAGATTTGAAAACCATATTCAACTCATAATTCTATGAGACGCTGTCGATGACAGTGTCTTTATGGTCTGAAAAAAAAAACCTCCCTTGCCAACAAAAATATCAATTAAGTTAGTCAACCAAACTGTACACGTCACATACCAAAATAACTCAAAACGTGACACCAAGGTAGAAGTATTTCAAGAACTTTAAGTGTTTACAAAACGTAAACAAATGAATAAAACTTAAGTGTTAGTGAAACTTAAACAGTCCGATACTTCGTTATTTGTAACCATATTTTTATCTTTTAAATTAAATATCTATTCAATTAATAAAAGAGAGACTAATAGTATCACAACTATATAATATAGTATCACAACTATATAATGAAAACAAATGCTCAACGAGTTAATTTTGATAGATTACGTATTGGCTATTTTATAACCAATCGGTGGTCATTCCATTTTCTAATACCAGAAACTGAGCCTACGTAAGGTGGTAAACTGTTGGGAAGATTTGTTTGAAAACATCAGTTGGAATATGATGGCTTTATCTTCTGTAGATTTACACGTGTTTAAATCAATAACTGTGTACAGAAAAATCCACGATAGTAGAATGCAGGAAATATAAATTTGTAGTGGTAAAACGAGTGGATACGGTGGTAAAGTGTTTGCTAGCGAGTGGTGGCAATATTCCAAGGAGTAAATAGGGAAATTCCTAGAGTGGAAGAAGTTTTGTCAGGCAGGATAAAATTCTAAGAGTTACAAGTGAGTAATTGAAGAACCTTGCAATCAGATGTAGTCATCCAAGATTTTACATTTCTTGTTTTCTTGTGTTGTTTACTATTCAACAGTAGATTTCAATGGTTTATAACAAGTTTAAGTTCATTATTGTTAATACAAAATACAACAATGTTACCATAACCAATTTTAGTAAAAGTGTTCCGTTTGTTTCAAAACTGTAGGATAGCTTATTATTGGGGAATTTATGACATATATTTTTACGTATTTCAATAAGAAAATGTATATTAATCTATTGCATAGATGTTGGAATGAAAGGACAGTTTTGATCATCGCCATTTCATTGAAACAAAACGACAAAATCGAGAATAGTAAGAATTCGAAAATTCAAATATTAACAGCGAAGTGCACGTTGTTTGGGTGAAATTGTGAGACCTGGTAAATATAAATATACTATTAGGTAAAGAAATTGGTAAACAGAACGAAGAAGCAGATCGGTATAAAGATGAAATGCATCTCTAGTTCTCTAGGAAAAATGTTTAAGAGAAAGTAATTGGAAAACATTTTAGAGGAAATATTGTCTATTTTAATCAACTATATCTATGCGAGAAATCAAAAACATAAATTTTAAATACATATGAACACTTATTAAAAATACCGAAAACATGACAAGCAATCCATAATTGGACTGAAAATGAATTGTTTTGGAAACTAAAATTAAAGTCAAATCAGATAGGTATATATAAATGAAAAGAAGAGATATGTTTGGAGAAAAGATAAATAAAACAAACAGCAGTGAAATTAAAAATACATGATGATAAGGAAAAAGAAGTATGGTAACTTGGTTTGTTGTTAAACTATAACACATCGTTGGTATATTGATTCGAATAATGATTGAAATAATTATGCGTGAGATCGCATGCGTAACAAACATCATGAATAGATATCACAGCTAAGAGTGAAATGATCCGCAATTTATTTTTTCGAAATACTGTTTTGCAAATTCTACTATGTCAGGTGTTTAACCGCCTCTGTGTTTGAGATAGGAAGAAAACCATTTCAAGTTACAAACATGTTATAAACAGGTCTTATTGTTTTTAGTTTCTTTATAACAGTTTAAAACTCTCAGTGCCATTATCGTCTAATTTTTGCCTTAGATTTATTTACTGTAAGAAAGGTTTTACTTTCTCGTTTCATTCTCCAATACTTATTTACTTTTACTTCGATTCAACGCTCTAAAATTCATATATTGACTTCCTTTTACCATTTCTTTTGGTTCAAATTTTTCAACAATTACACTGTATAACAGATATGAGGGTGAAGTAAAACCATTGTTCTCATGTACTGAAGTTTATTGTACTACATTTGAATTTTATAAAGATTTCCCTTCACGTCACATTTTCTTGTAAATTACCGACTTATTAGCTATGCAATTTATACCACTTTCCACGACACCATAAATCTCTTTTCCTCCATAAGTCAGTTTAAATATGTCTACTGTAATTATTTCATAACTATATAATGAATCGACATGTTTGTTAGCATGATATAAAGTCTTAACCTACATTTTAATATTTATTTCTTCGTTTATAACACATCGCAGGTGTGTTATTCTCCAGTATTCAGCAGACATCAGCCAGCGTAGTTGGCCTCCATTTTCCCTTATGCCTGTTTTCAATTGGCGTTATGTCTTGGTGGGACATCTCTCCATGTTCATCACTCACCTCTGCTGCATTCACTGTGAAGAAGGACAGATCGAAATGAAGAAAACGTATCTTCAGCAACATATTGCATCCGAGATCTTAGTAGCACTTCATTAACCCTCCTCTATTCTCTCTCGGTAAGCTACTTGGTACTTTCCTGCAAGTCTTTTGCATACATCTTTGAATGCTTGCTGGGCTGCTAGCTCAGTTTTATTGTCGTCTCGAAGTCCGAATATAAGGGCCTACAAATCTGCCCTCTTTCATCTTGGCATCTCTTATTTTAGGGAAGATCGCTCGCCTTGAGGCACTGAAAATATGGTCTGTTATGTTGCAGTGTTTTGGTATATTGCTTCATTAGGCCTAGTTTTATATGCAGTGGGGGCAAAATAATTTTCTCGTTCTTAACTAGTGGATCATAACTTAAATATTGGTACCCAAGCGTCATATTATGCCTAGGTAGCCATTTCGAACGTACATAATGTTCTGATCTGGCCCTACTTAAAAAGAAAGCACATAAACTTGGTTTATCAAATTTGTAAATCATTAGGTAGAACTACAACTTTCACGTCCGCACATATTAATCGATCATGGTCCTCGTAACGTATGCGGTCTAGAATAAAAGCGAGAATCTCATATGACTCTCTTAAAATGACTGAGTGAGCAACTGGAACTACAAGCATGGTGTTCCTAATATTCAACAGAACCACTTTTATGCTGTAAAGGCTGCATTTAGGAATAACCCCTACTCATTTGCTTCATAGGTCAGCTCGAAGGCATTGAACAGACCTCTGATATCATTAAATACGTCAAATTGTTTTCCAAAGGGAAGAATTGTTGTAGTCTGCATAAACTTCCTGAATACTCTAATTTGAGCATCTTCATCTAACAGGTTCCAATGTTGCAGACGTGAGGCCAAAAGTTCACTCTGTTGCTTAGTAAGTGGTAAATCACGAACTACCTCAATCAGTTCAGGTTGGGTGATGAGGTGTCATATTTACCACGAATTTGGACCCATATAACTAAAAGAAAATTGAGTGTAGTTTTACAATGTTCATAGGAGTGGTTGGCAAATATCTTAGGGACAAACCACTGATATCATCTCAAAATCTATTGATAACTTAGAATTGTCAGTTTTGGCACAATCCTGTTTGCACTCAATTCCGACGGATCCATCTGTGCATTTAATGTAAGTAATTGGTAATTTACGAGACGATGGATGATCACTGAAAGAAACGGATGTCATATTCGTGATCTACACACAAAATACCCCAAGAAAATATTATTCTCATTTCCGTTTGTTTTCGTTGTTATACAGGGTTATTTTCACATTCCCTCTTTCCCTTTGCCTAAAATGCTTTTATGCATGACTTTCGGTGTCGTTTACTCTTATTGTACCATTATGATTTTGATTACTTATTCTCTTATGTGGTAAATGATCGTCTTCAAATATCAACCCTTATCAGAATATTTTTCGCTTTGAATGCATTTATTATATGGATGTCCCTAATGCTCCTTATATTAAATTAGTCCTAATTATTTAGCCTAATGAATATTTGCATTCATAGCCAAATGCAGTCTATATACTCTATATCAAACAAACATACAAACATAGAACGCAAGCAATACACACAGAATATATGTTAAATCCCGCTATGCAATAACACTATACGCAAACATACATATGTTAATTTGCACATCCAACTTAACAAGCATGTGCAGTTATCGTCCTTTAGGAATATTGTATCACTTGAATTCAGAGTATATTCGCATCATCAGTGACAGAAATCTAAACACATAATGCTAGACTGAAATCGCATCACCAGGATGTAGTTTAGCATCAGTCAGTGTTGTGGCATAAATCTGGCGTCATCTGTAAGCACTCTTGCAAGTATAAATCTATATCTTCAACTGAACTTCGAATTGCTGTATACATTCCTTAAACCGCAGTTATTACTCTGAGAAATCATCACGTACAGACGAATAAAACTTATAAATTAGTTTATGATACAATTCTTGTTCATATACATCCTTTTAATGAATATTCGCATATATGAAATCTGAATTGCAAGAATTAAGAACTAAACAAAATGAATTGGTAATTGTTAAAATAATACACCGCAAATGTTGTAGTGTGCTGCAGCGGATCCTGATGGTTTCCTAGTGATTCTTTAAAAGTGACGCAGACATGACTGTCACAAATCCATTCCAAATACTTTTCGGCAGCTTAAAAAAATGTGGCAAACGTCACAAAATCTAAATCAGAGGTAATATACACAAAGCATGTAACAGAGAATATGCTAACAATTACAACAAGATCTCTGTCAGCACACGTAAAGCATAGTGTGTTTTAGCACTTGATGGTGTTTCTCTGAAAAGAAAAATCACAGCTTCTAGCACTGATAATATTTATATTTCTGAGCTGCTTCAAGCACACGGTGTGTATATAATAATAACAATAATAATAATGATAATAATAATAATAATGATAATAATAATAATAATAATAATAATGAGGAGGAGGAGGAGAGGGAAGATGATGATGATGATGATGATGATGATGATGATGATGATGATGATGATGATGATGATAACAATAATGATAATAATAATAATAATAATAATAATAATAATAATAATAATAATAATAATAATAATAATCATAAAATACATAGAGCACTCAATGAACAAATGGCAGACAGTGCTACAGCTCCAAACAAAAGAGGGACTTGTGAAAACGAAAGCCATCCCCATTAGAAGAGGAATATTCCAGGGAGACACGCTCTCTCCACTCCTGTTCTGCCTGGCACTCACACCTTTAACCGAATTGCTAAATAGAACTGGATGCGGTTACAAATGCTATGGAAAAACAGTCAGCCACCTTCTATATATGGATGACCTAAAATTATATGCTAAAAACGACAAAGAGCTAGAAACACTACTACAGACAGTACACGGCTTTACCAAGGAAATAGACATGAAATTCGGATTAGAAAAATGTGCCAAAGCAACCCTGAAAAGAGGAAAATTAGTTAAAAGTAGCAATATAACACTAGATAAAGCCAATGAAATAAGAGAACTAGACGAAAGCCAACCATATAAGTATTTAGGAGTCAATGAACTAGATAGGATACAACATACACAAATGAAAGAAAAAATAAAGAACGAGTACTATAGACGAGTTAGATCAATACTAAAAACAGAGCTCAATGCTAAAAACAAGATAATGAGTATCAACACTTTAGCTGTCCCAGTTATAAGCTACAGCTACAACATCCTTAACTGGACACTAAACGAACTATGTAAAATAGACAGGAAAACAAGAAAAATAATGACAGGATATAGGATGCACCACCCAAAATCTGACATAGAAAGGCTATATATACAACGCACAGAAGGTGGCAGGGGTCTTATACAGCTAGAAAACTATTATAAAATAACCACCATAGGACTGCAAAAATACCTACTCCAGAAGCAAGGGAAGCTAATACAAATAGCCACAAAACACGAGCAAAACAAAAAACTGTTTTCAGTATTTAAGGAAGCTGACAAATACAAACAAGAAATCAATCTACCTAACAAATACGAAGAAGAAGAAGAAGAAGAAACAACAAAAGCTATAAAACAAATGAAATCCAAACTAAAGCTAGAACAACAACGGACCATGATAAAACGATGGCAAGAAAAGCCCCTACATGGTAAATACTGGGCTAAACTAAATGCGAAAGAAATAGACAGAGAAAAATCCCAGCAATGGCTGAGAAGCTCAGGACTCAAAGCAGAGACTGAAGGATTTTTAATTGCTGCACAAGACCAGAGCCTCCCCACCAGAAATTACCAAAAACACATAATGAAAAAAAATATAACAAGTAACTGTAGAATATGTGGAGATCGACAAGAAACAATAAATCATATTATCTCTGGCTGCCCAGTCCTGGCTAAGAAGGAATATATTCACAGACACGACAGAGCTGGGACCTATATACACTGGAAGCTATGCCAACACTATGGAATAACAACAGAAAAAAGATGGTATAAACACACGCCAGAAAAGGTCACAGAAAACGAGAAAGCAACCATACTCTGGGATATGCCAATACACACAGATAGAGAAATTAAGGCAAATAGACCAGATATAGTTGTCAAAGATCATGAAGGAAAAAAATGCTTTCTAATTGATGTATCAATACCAGCAGATGACAACGTTTCTCGAAAAGAAATGGAAAAACTTTCAAAATACAAAGACCTGGAAATAGAGATAACTCGAATGTGGAGTCTAAAAACAGAAACAATTCCTATCATAGTAGGTGCCTTAGGTATAATTAAAAAATACTCAGACAAATACATAACAAAAATACCAGGACTTACAAATATATGTAACATACAGAAAATTGCACTACTGGGTACTGCACACATTCTACGCAAAACACTTTCAATACAGTAAACATAAAAGCACCACAGCACATACCCAAGGCGCACAGAGCTGCGCTCGGTAGTGAAGTGAAAGCACGTTATAAAAATAAAACTACTGAACAATAATAATAATAATAACAACAACGATATACTAGCAGAGCCACAAACAATGCCTGAATGGCTCACGGAAGGGAAACCTTCAGCGGGATAGGGTACTTGATCTGAATTAAAAAACTCTAACTGGTCACCACCTGCAAGGTCAAGCGCAGTTTATCTTGATAAGAGATTACGATGTCGCTCACATATAGTTGTGTTGCATGGGGCTGGTGTACCCTAAGCAGATGGATATCTTGTGCTTCGTATATTTGTACACCAGTGCCACTTTCATGACATGCACTGCTCCCTCACACAATAATAATCTCCTAATATAATTAAGATCGTATATATTTTATATATTTGTCCATATATGAGTGTGTGTTTGTTTGTGTGTGCATGTGTGTGCGTGCGTCTCCAAAATCAAGCAGATTGAATGGTCAAACGAGAAGAGAGAAAAAGTAATTCGGTGAAGGAGAAGTAGTGAGAGTAATGACCATGACTGAGAGTGAGTGAAAGAAAGTAATTCCACTGAAAACAGAGGAAGTTGCAAAGAGAGCGTCGTGTATCATCTGCTATAATAATGTTCTATAATAATAATTTTGTGCATTTCTCCGAAATATGAATGAGAAAAGAAGGGGAAATCTACCGATGGCAGTGGAACACTTAAAACTCATACATACAGACACACTTAAAAAGCAGTAAGCGAGTTGTGACAACGTATAGAAAACCGGATTCGCTACAGACAATGCTACTCATACATATACATTTATACATATGCACACATGCACGCGAAGGCACAGAGACACACACGCACGCACAGTTGAAGCACTGTCCAATTTTTTTCACCTTATTGTACCTTCATATATATAGAATACTACAATGCGCATTTATTTTTTACGGCTAGTAATAATAATAATAATAATAATAATAATAATAATAATAATAATAATCCATTCTGTTGGAAGCTCAAGGCCTCAAATTTTGGGGGAAGTGATCAAAGTCAATTACATCGACACAGTACTTAACTGGTACTAATTTTATCGGCCACCGGAAGGATGAAAGTTAAAGTCGACTTGGACAGAGTTTGAACTCAAACCTAACGGCAGACAAGATACTGCTAAGTAACTCACCCGGCGTGCTAATGATTCTGCCAGCTTGCTGGGAATGTTTTCACACGGTATACAAACATACTTACGTACATACATACATGTACGCTCATGGACACACAGACACACACGCACTAACACATACATATACACACTACAAACACGTACATATATATACTTAAAGTTGGTGCCAAAACACAGAAACAAATGTTGTAATTTGCGATTTAGACCATTTTTTTTCCATTTTCTTGTATAAATTTTTATACACACACACGCATATATATATATATATATATATATATATATATATATATATATATATATATATATATATATATATATATATATATATATATATATATATATATATATATTTGTTCATATGATGATATCTCCACAATGTGTTGATGATGAGAAAACCATGTAATCGTTACCAATATAGACTGTTCTTAGAGACGATGTTTTGATGTTTACCTTTTGTTCTTAACTTTTTTTCCCTGAAGATGTGTAAGGCAATTTATATGTTTGACTTGAATTTGACAGTTAAATATAGCCTTATACAGAAATGTTGACGTAGGAAGAAATTTCGATAATAATGGATATTAGCGTCAAAACTCTCTTTTAAATTTAAAATTTTGTATATATATATATATAAGTGCTAAGTGCGTGCGTGTGTGCGCGTGTGTTTTCTGACTATGCGTATTGAGAGTAGGAGCAACTACTTAATTTCAGCTGGTACACTGGAAAACGTTGAATCGTTATGTCGCATTAGACGTCAAAATGGACCGTACTTTAAAGAGATGGAAAGCACGGCATTTTAGTTGACGATCAAAACATTTCGACAACTAATTTCTGAACCTTGAGATGTGTATGTAAGTACAAAAACATACACAATGTCACAGACAGGATTTCGTGCGCACACATATCACCCATAGATACACTGATTTTCTGTAAGTATCGTTCTACCACGCACAAGCACACATGGATAGCCATACTCAAACAGAGATAAGTGTGTGGATGTATGTGAGTATGTATATATACATACATATACGTATTCATGTATATATATATATATATATATATATATATATATATATATATATATATATATATATATGTGTGTGTGTGTGTGTGTGTGTGTGTGTGTGTGTATGTATATTTATATGTATGTGTGTGTGTATATATGTATATATACATACACATATATATATATATATATATATATATATATGTATGTATATATATATATATATATATATATATATATATATATATATATATATATATATAAACATATATATATATATATATATATATATATATATATGTGTGTGTGTGTGTGTGTGTGTATATATGTATATATACATACACATATATATATATATATATATATATGTATGTATATATATATATATATATATATATATATATATATATATATATATATATATATATATATATATATATATATATATGTATGTATATATATATATATATATATATATATATATATATATATATATATATATATATGTATATATATATATATATATATATATATATATATATATATATATATATATATATATATATATATATGTATGTATATATATATATATATATATATATATATATATATATATATATATATATATATATATATATATATATATATATATATATATATATATATATATATACACGGAATTACATGTGTATGTGCGTGTGTATATGATATTTAAGAGAGGTCGTTATCACTCTGTGTATTCTTTTATTCTTTTATCTTAATTGTTTTCCTTTGATAAACCCGACACAAGTTTAATATGCTTTTTAATGTTTACCTCAATTTCCTTCTCTCTAGACATCTTGCCTTAGTTAATTTTATACACGTCCAGTCTATAATCAACGTTCTAAATTAACATTTTGTTTTATGAGGTGTAATTGATGTATAGTCAATTAGTTTGTGGGACTAACGACGTCGATGCAATAAATGTAACACTTGCCTTGTGAAAGCATTACCAGCAAAGCGTCAGCGTGTATTTACTTTCAGATCTAGTCTTCGTGCTAAGTAAAAACAAATGTTGACAATAAAATAAAGGAACCAATCGGATACGGCCATTTGTTTTTCAGTGGACCTACAATATTAATTACGACATATTCTCCTAACAAGGTGATTGTCTCTTCACCGAGTTAACATAGTTTTCTTTCTCGGGAAATTGAGTTGCTTCTACGTAACAAGTTCATTAGAATGAGATCCTATTAAAACGTGGTAAACGTAACTGATAGACTGCACATATTTTCCCACTCTATCAATCCCGGTTCAAATTCTACTAACAGATTCTTAAATTTCATTTCTATAGTCATTAACGCATAAGATATTACACCGATATATTCTTAAAAATAGAATCATTTCTGTCATTATAGTAATTATAAGGTGAAATTTGTGCATATAACAAACTATATCCATGCATATGCACAGGCGCACAAACATATATCTAGATAAATACATAACGTTGTAAATGAAACGTAAGCAAGTTAAACAGCGTATTCATTCTCTTTGTCTTCTTCAAATATTCGTTTTACGAAGTAAAACCATTTAGAAATACATGAAAATCATACAACCTCATTTCCTGACTGATAATTTAATTGCCTTATGACCAAGTAGGAATCAATAAGTAACAGAATGTTAAGATTGGTGTGTCAATTATTATTGGTAGGAAATTCTTATCTGTTTGACCACACTGGAGAATTGCGTTAAGTATTTTCGCTATTCTGATTGCAGATGGAGGAGGTTGTTTATGCCATGCTTCATGGTAAATTGGAGCTCTATCTTATTTCTCAGGTGTCTTCGTTAAAATGCTTCAGCTTTCGCATCGTGATGATATTCGTCTTTAGATATTCAATTTAATTCACTGTTTATATTCTCTGCATTCTGATACCTCGATCGCAAACATTAATTGTCTTTATTATAAGTCCAAGCGTGTGGTCATTGTACATTTACGTTGATTCTTCCATACAAACGGTTTTTGAGATATTCGCTTCAAATAACCCAATGTGTTTAATTACACAGAGATATCATTAGCGAGACTGAAAGCAGTTGAATTCGAGTAATCACACACAAACATACGTGCACAAGCACTTATAATAGTAGTTTCAAATATCGGTACAATGTCTGCCATTTCGAGGGAAGGGTCTAATGGTTTACACTGACTTCCGTACATGAATTCTACATGTTTTACGACTTCAGAAAGACGAAATGCATAAACGACCACGGCGGCATTAGAACTCAGAAAGACGGAAGAGATAATTTCGGCAACTCGTTAGCGATTCTTCCAGTTCATCACGGAATCACACATACAGCAACAACAACAACAACAACAAAAAAGAAGACGACGACGACGACGACAACGACAACAACAATTATTTCTACTATAAGCACAAGTCCTGAAATTTTGGAGGATGCGGAGGTGGATCACATCGACCCGAAGGGAAGAAAGGCAAAGTTGACTCGGTGTAACGTGAACTCAGAACATAGTGACGAGCGAACTACCACTAAGCATTTCTCTCGGCGTGCTAACGATTCTGCCAGCTCACGCAATTATAATTATAACGTGTTCTATGATAATTTATCGACACACGGAGAGCAAAAATAATCATCTCCATTGACCCTCACTTTCACACCTCGTCCCTGTCTCCCTCACCACTGTTTTATGTATGTATATATATATATATATATATATATATATATATATATATATATATATATATATATATATATATATATATATATATACATATACATATAAATATATCCATATCTATATGTATCTATGTGTGTGTGTGTGTGTGT
>NC_142946.1:18772052-18777052 GCF_046866305.1 Octopus bimaculoides | reverse complement strand
ATTTGGATGCACAATGTTTACGGCAGTGGAACCGCAGTTGTAGGATCGCAGTTTCGATTCTCTGACCGGGCGTTGTGAGTGTTTATTGAGGGAAAACACCAACGCTCCAAGAGGCACACAACAATCACAGCACCCTTCTCTCAGTCTTTCTTCCTGTTTCTTTTGTATCTCTATTTCGAAAGGCCAGCCTTGTCACACTCTGTGTCACGCTGAATCTCCCCGAGAATTACGTTATGGGTACACGTGTCTGTGGAGTGCTCAGCCACTTGCACGTTAATTTCACGAGCAAGCTCTTCCGTTGATCGGATCAACTGTAACTCTCGTCATCGTAACCGACGGAGAACCATGAATATATATCTATAGAGAGGTAGATAAATAGTTGCACGTGCGAACGCACGCACACACACACACACATACACACACACACACACACACACACACACATATTCATAAATATATACTTAAAGAGGTGCATATATATGTGTGTGTCTGTCTGTGTAAGTGGGTGCAAAGCAATCTTTATTATAAAAGGACCATGAGAGATCAGACTATCTGAAACGCCTGAAAGATAACGGGTCTGCTTCGTTCAGAAAGTTCCGTTATTTTGAATGGGGATCGATACTGTGTAGATTACATACAGCCGTATAAGTGAGTGTTGCATTTTCCTTTACAGTTTTGTATTTTTGCTACGATATAAACATATCTACAATGCATAGATATCTATTCACTTTATAGTTTACCATCAAGTAAAATTGGATAGTTTTGAAATATATTCTCCTGAAATAGGTCACACTGATATATATTTAGTATATAATCCGCCTTTTACCCACTACTGACTTTCTTCTCTCTTTCATGTTAAGCTTCAAATGCAATGAATTCGCACAGGAAATTGGATAAAGAATTTCAGTTTGGCGGACTAGTTCAAAAGATCACAAAAATCATTGAATCAGAAACCATGACATCGATGTGATCAACGATATTATTCAGCATTTGGTTTAAGGATAGTTATATATGGAAATATATTCCATTTAGAAGAAGGCCAACTGCAACGTTGCGCTTTTTATTCAATGTAGGTGAACTGGGGATTGCAATTGCAGGTTTCTACATGTACAACAAACATCGTTAACGAATGAAATAATTTAGTAATATTTGAGATATGTGTGCATTTGTGTGTTTCTCAGATTTTCATTAGACCATATAAACTTGTACTCTCTAAAATAAACCTTTCTATATTGAGATTTCTAAACGATTGTATGTTGTAAGTATTGAATAATTATTGGCATTGTCTACTTTACCTTCAATTCCAAATTTAACATTTTAAAATTATTGTTTGTATGTTTTGTTAAGAGCAATTTGTTCTGATGTATGTCTATAAACATTATTGTTCTACTTTATGCTTACTTAAACATTTTTGTAGACGTTTGCAGCAAGGTGTATTTTCGGCGACAAGGATATTGACAGAGGAAACAATCATCGCTTTTCAGTGTTCTGTGTAATTCCTCTTCACAGAAGAAGGATCGACAATATATGACAACATATTTTCCGTTGCTCCACAGTGACATAATAAAAAGCATGAATAGCATAATGTGCATGTACCAGAATAATAATTCAATAATTTCAAATTTAGCACAAACTTTCTGCTTCCAATGCCTAACATATTGTGCGAATAATTATGTCTAAATGAATTATAAAGGCTCGAATTACTTACCATATAATTACAAAGTGAGAAATTAAATTAACTCTCACAAAGAAGAAATCATTTTGACAATATGCTTCAATTTTTGAAACGAAATTTTTATGTCAAAAGATATTCAATTAACCGCAAATTCGTGTATTGAAATAATATACTCATGAAGTTATCTGCTTATTCGAACGTTAGCAATGAAACAGTATCAAGATTAGTACTGAAAGAAGTAAAGATTATAGAAGAATAAGTGTGATTAATTTATTCGTGTAATCCATCTACTCCCTTTTGAGGGATGGCTTGGATTTCACAGTTTAAAAAAATATCCATGATCTAGTCGAGTGTAATTAAGTTCTACCAATTAAATGATTATAATAAAACTGAATAGATATATTATGTTTCAGTACGTTGCCATATGAGACTCAAAGGTCGTAGTAATGCGCGGAGTCTGCAACAGGAAACTATGTCCTCTGTAATATATCACTTTAAAAGCTGAGGACTAATGACGTAATCCGTCTGACTGATTAAATAAAAGAAATATATGAAGAGAGAAAGCAGTTATATGTGGTAACATTATGAAGAAGACATTCCTTGTAGAGCATCGTCAGAACTGCAGGATGATTATAACAAAAAATATACTAATTAAACATATTTAATATACACATATCTTAAGTGAGTATCATTCGAAAAACAAAAAAATAAAATAATGATTTATCAAAATACTAAGACACGCCAGAACCTGTAAAACTCATTATTAAATTTGCAAAAAAAAAAAAAAAGAAATGGAAAAATTAGATGTAGGAGATATATATCAAATTTGTGTCTTGGATTGTAACGTCTAACGATTTATGTCAATGAGTAGAAAAAGTAATTTAGAGCAGCAGCAATTCATTTACATAAGGTAAAACTTTATAGAGTAATTATTTGATCTTTGTCTAAAAGACAAACCGTGTGTAAAATAATACATATATGCTTTTACGTTTTTCTGTGTTCCTCTCCATGTGCAACGCAGAGATGACGGACATATGATGTGTGTTTGTGTATCAAACAAAAGACAATGAAGGTATAATCAATATGCGTTTGATGCTGGCGTATTGGAAATTGATTTCTTTCCTAATGAATATTTGTCTACATTTTAGTTTGAAATATAATTTTATTCAAACAAGATTTATTCTATTTAAATGACTTTTCAGATTTTCCTGGGAATATTTGAAACTGATTGCTTTTCGTATCTTGATGTATGTGCTTTTGTAACGTTGTATGACAAGATGCTGTTTAATAAAAAGATCTGAAAATAATTCGAGGAATCATTGCTATGATATTTTAGGTTCATGTTAGGGTTTGAATTATATTCTTTAATTCAACTTATGTAATTTATTAATTTTTTTTTTATTCGGGGATGACCAAATTATATTATACATTTAATTTACATTATTGTGCTATTTTCAACTGTTTATTAGGCTCTAATGTATGTTACATATATACCAGTATGCCATTGATATTTTGACTGTATATATGAATGTGCAGTCTGACCATTCGAATTAATATTCGAATTAATAATAAACTAAATTATTATTTAATATAATGACGGTATTATAAATAGATTTCTTAATATATAAACTTTAAGAAGAATTTAAACTTTATACGAAGGAAAAAAAATAGCGAAAATAGTCATTCGATATAAATATATAGAGTTAAATGCAGATGTTATTCAAATCGTTTTACTTCCAACATATGATTCGAAGAAAACATTGGTATTATTCCAGAATAAATAAAATGATGTAAAACAACGTAATCTTCTGAAGGAGACGAAGAAACCAAACCCATCAGTAAGGCATTTTAACAGAATGTGACGAATGCGTATACGATGAAGAGAACTCTATCAAGTTTTTTTTTTTTTTTAACAAACCGTTAATAGATATAACGTCAAATGCAGTTTATAGAAAGAGAAGGAGGAGAAAAAAAAAGAAATTAGCAGAAAATTAATAGTGGAGAGATATAGAGCGTTAGGTGAATAGAAATAAGTCTTAAAGGCCTGGAAGTAGATATGTTTAGTGGAAGTGAAACTAAAGAAGACAGTTAAAGGTCGAATTTTATAGAATGGTAGAAATCACGTATAGGAACTAAAGGTATGTTTTTTTGCCACTGTTTGCAACGATAAACACGTTCTTTAAAGTGTTTACAAGAGGATTTCTCTGAGAACAGAATGAAATACATTTCATCGTTAAAATGCCGACGGAAATGATTTAGATAGAATATTCCATCCTTAATCGATTTTTGTAATACGATCCAAATTAATTTACTAAGCGCATTATTGTTACATTTATTGATATGTCTAAATGTACAGCAATGTTTAGAAATTCTTTTGGACAACTGAGATGAAGAACTAACTATATAAGAAAAAAGTCAGAACCGGAAAGTGATTTTACATTGATAATATGAATGTTACTATTTTCATAAAGTGGATTTGTATTTAACGAAGTATTATTATGCGAAGAGATAATTTGTGAAAGATGTTTAGTGTTAGAAAACTCTATCCGAATTCGGTGTGAATTAATAATCGAATAGTATCTTGAAAGGTTTAGAAAATTACTTTCTATAGCTTCCCGCAACTGTAAAGGAGTTTGGATTTGATCTGCTTACCATATGGACTTATCAACCAAACTGTTTTGCTGGGATATATATTGTTATGAGGGTAATTATCTTTAAATGTCCTCGATATACGTTATAACGAAAAGAGGGGCTTAAATAACGTTTACATCCCTTATGCTAGAAAATTACATTACTTGATGTAGTGTTGTTAGTAGAACTGAAATTAATATTCTTAATATCGTGATAATTTAATTTCATGTCCTGATTAATAGCGGTAGAATTAATGTCAATAGGGTTAATATATGTATTTTTTTTTCTTTATAGCCTGATTTAAGTAAGGCAGAGTTGTAAAATTCAGCTTTGAATGCCAAAAATTGGCACAATATTCTTTAAGGATCTTTCAGATGTATATTACTGCATACCTCTCCCGCCTTCGCTGCAGGGAGTAGAGTCTTAGCTGTTGCAACGCGATGATCTCTTTTGTAAAGCTTCGCTGGATTGCTTCAAGGAACGCTGTTAATTTTACATTGTTGGGTGACCATAGCTGGGAGCAGTACTCCAACCAGTGGAGGGCGAATGTCCTCCAGAGGTCCATCATGGTTTCCTTCTCTCTGGTCCTGAACATTTTCAGGATCCATTCAGCCAGTCGTCTGCACTTTATGGCCATCGTGGTAATGTGCACTTGGAAAGAGGCATCATCACTCATGTCGATACCCAGGTCCCT
>NC_142946.1:18757052-18769552 GCF_046866305.1 Octopus bimaculoides | reverse complement strand
GTTGGTATAGTAACAGTCTTGATATGCCACAATGTTTCCATTTCAGTCAGCATATCCTTCTATATTTTAGCTTATCAAATTCGTTTGCGACATCCTATGATCACAGGGTATGCTGATGTGAATCAGCAAACATATGTTATTGTTATGATGTTTCACAACAATATCTGGTTTAGTAGCTTTGATGGTCCGGTCTCGAAGTACTGGAACGTCTCAAAGAATCGTTATATTTTGTCTTTCAGTTATAATCTGACGGTGGTGTTTGTACCATTTCTCAGCAGTTTTGTGTTTATAACGCCTACATATTATCCAGTGTAAATATTGGCCAACTCTGTCATGTCAAGAATTATATTCTACTGCTGCTAATGCCTTTCGCCCAAAGATTGGATGGTTAATTGTTTCAATCACGTCGTTGCAGTATCACTCCATTTCAGATCACATCGGCTTGGTAGTTACAGGTCAATAAGCTCTGACATTGAGCAGCTAAGATAAAGCCTTCGCGGTCTGCCTTTAGCCCTGATTTTTGTATCCACTGATAGGTGTGCCTCTAGTCTAGATCAGCTTGTTTGCTACGGGTCACACATTTGCCATGCAGGGGTTTTTGTTCTCACCTATCAGTCAATTGTTCAAACGCATTTTGGTTTGCTATTGATTTCACCTTCTTTGCAATAACAGTTGCCGCACTTTAATCATGCTGTTCTACCTCGGAATTCTGCATAAACTCACTTGGAAATTATTTGCTCTCCTTCATAACAGAATGAATCTACTTAAGTCTTTTATGGTTTTAACAAGATTTAGTATTCACTCGTTAGATATTTCAAGATATTTTGCCAGTCCAGTTGCAGTAGTTTTGTAGGAGATTTCAAATTGGATCAAGTCTCGATGTTCTTGACTTCTGGAAAGATAAATATCTTCTGTGCTTGCTTTTGGGCGGTGCATCTTATTGCAAGTCAGGAGCTTATGGATTTTTTAGTCAATTTTCCTCTTTGGCTGATACTCCATAACAGGTGGAACTTGAAAGGAAATTAAGGCTACCACCGTGTTACGTGCTTTTAACTCAGATTTTAAGATTGCTCGAATCTTTTGTAACATCCCTACCTCATCATCTCTTTCATGCTGAATGCCAGAGTCCTCATTTATTCTGAGTTATTTGTAAGTTTGTTCCTACTCAAGTTGCTTTATAACTGTGTCAACATCTACCACCATTGAATGTGCGATCTTCAATTTCCCTTCCACGAAGGTGAGATTCGCATATTTAGCAAGACTAAAGTCCATCCCGATATCATCACGGAATGCATTTACAGTAGGTAATAGGCATTCTAGATCATTATCGTATTTCTGATGAAGTTTTACGTTATCCATATAAAGTAGATGGCTTATTTTCTTGCTGTCAATTCTATACCCATACTCTATATTCTATTAAGTTCACTTGTAAGAGCTATCTGGTTTATGCAAATAATTAGAGTTGAAAGTGAGTCACGTCCGAAAATGCCCCAATTGATATTAATATTACTTGTATGTAGAATTCCGAAAGTGTGATGTAATTGGAGATTAGTAGTTCACATTGAATCATTGTGATTCAGGAAGTTGGACAGTACAGGAAAAGTTTGAAGGATTTCAAGATACATGAATGCGGTATGTTGTCAAAAGTTTTTAATTATCAATCCACGCTCAACTAAGATTTATGCGTTTGTTATGAAACTTCTCATGTATCATGTGATGGATTAGTAGTTGATCTTCGCATCCATATTGTTCGCATCATCATCATCATCATAACCATCATCATCATCGTCATCATCATCATCATCATCATCATCATCATCATCATCATCATCATCATCATCACCAGCACCACAAAAATCACCACCACCTATTTTAAATGATGTGGGTTAAGGAATTATCCAATAACCTTTGAAAGGAATTGATAGACGTTCCCATTCGTGTCATCATTAAACAGGTACTCTATTTTATCGACGCCCTGGGAATTTATGTCAGAGTTGATACCAATGTGAGTTTCCGGAACGATTTACATAAGACATTAAATCTAATCTCAATCAATCGTGAGTAGTAACCCAATAACGTAATCGCCAGAAACATAAACAAAACCCCTCATCACTTTATTATACAAAAAAAAAAAAAAAAATCCTACCTCACTATTACACATAGAAAACAGTTTAATTTCTCAAAGTGGTTATCATAGGAGCAGGAGGTGTTTCAGAGTAGTATATATAGCTTTTATATGCAACCTCCCATGAACTGATGTATGCTAAATGATAGAACAAAAGAAAAAAATATCTGTAGTTAGACTTGGGACAAAACCAGCAATAATCGCACCGTAGAACATTCACTTTGATGTATAACAAAAAGAAAACAAGAAAAAAAAACATTAATATAGTAGCCCCAGATATATTTGCATTCCAATAATTAAAAGTCTCCTTCGCTACCTGATTTTTAGATGTGCTCTGATTGTGTAAAAACGAACCATTAATATTCCAATGCCTCTGAAATCTGTCCCACGAATTGAGGGATTTTCTCTAAACTCGAAAGAAACTAACATCATCGAACATCTATTCGACACTCTTAAATTTACTGACAAATTAAGTCTTTCAAATCTAACCAAAATACTTTTTGAAGGAAATGAAATGGATGACAAAATTCCGCTTCAAATCTCTAACAAACATTCACAGAAATGATGAATGGCAAATTTGACCACGAGATTATTTATCTACAAATGGCGGTGCTTGCAAATTGCAACACTGATTGATTTTTAAATACTCCGCGTTGATACTTGAGCATACAATAGAAAATTGTATTAAATATGAGTCTTCTTAATATCATTTATGATTAAAACCATTTATGTTTAATATATCACTCGTTGCATTATGCTGATTTTTCATGAAACGTATTGAGAATTTAATAAGAACAGCTATCTAGTTATTGACAAGGTACATAGCCATAATTACTAACATATATTTATTATGTAATATACTGGTATATTATAGCTACATATTTTGTAGCGGCGTGTGTGTTTGCGTAAGGGATGTGTATGTGGAAATATTTGAATAAGCCCAATATTCTATTTCATTTCTGATTTTAAAAGCCTTTGCAGAAAGATATCCATAAATACAATAACAAAAATTAATGATTATATATGCTGATGTTTATTTCGTATTTATAATTATTATTGATGTATAAGCGAGAGACCAAAAGGGGAAGCAGCAATGTGCATATACAGAGGTCTTGCATAAATATGGGTGTGTATGTAATTGAAATTTAAAACTTAAAAATTTTCTCATACATTTGTAGTTTTCGTATAGAAATATTGCAATCCATCTATATATGTTTTCACGCACGTTTTGCCCCGACGGCTCATCCGAAGGAAGCTATTTTCTATATTCCCTATCAGAAAAATATTTCCGTTTTCTGAGATGGATTACATTAAAACGTTGTTTTTGCGGATTCTTAATTCCTGCTTCGTTGTGGTTTTAGATATGATCTATCTTCCCGGCAGCTCGCTGTCACTCGTTCGTGCTGTTAGCTATTCACTTCGGTATTATTATTATTGTTATTGTTGTTGTTGTTGTTGTTGTTGTCGTCATCGTCGGCGGCGGCGAGGTAAGATGTTTATTATTTTTTTTTCTCAGCTCCGTGTGTTGTAGTTTGAGTTGACATTTTTGAAGATTGTGGCTCGTTTGCTTCGTTTCTTAATTGTGTGGGACCCCTCTTGTTAACTAGAAAGGGTCCGTTGTTGAACGTTCGCCATTTTGGGGACAATTTTGGACATTTAGTTCTTAAAGAAGATGTTTTTCCTTTTACGAACAGCAAGATGGACTCCATTGTCGAGGGGAGTTGGCAGTGGCTGCCCAAGCAGCCAGTATTGTGCTAATTTACCCCTCTCCCTGAATAGCACCAGTACCAGTAGAAACATACAAAACAAACATATTCTAAACAGTTAGGACGCAAATAGAGACAGTACAAGAAAAATACAGGCATGAACAACGACGACATGGGCAAAGAACAGAAAGAAAAAAATGACGATTCAACAAGCCAACCAAACAAGCGCAGTTTCGCATCGGCCGCTGGACAAAGAGGCAGATAAATCTCACGTTTGACGATATAAGAGACGCGAAGTAGCCGTTAAGGAGGGAGAGAAACGCATGCGCCACCCCAAACAGGACTATGCGGAACAACCTTCACCTCAAGCGCTGCATCATAGGGAGGGTGGGTAACGAAGCTAGCATGAGTGGGCCTCTGATCAATTTAGATTCATCTATGCCTGTGACAAGATCGACTATTAATACTTGACGGCTGTCCTCATAGCAGCTGGTTTCGGTCCGGTTTTCCGTGGTTGGATCTCTGCTTTGTACAGTGGCATCTGCTCGGTCGTTCGGGTGAATGGCAACCTGTTGGAACCATTCAGCAGCTTGTGCTCGGTCCGTGAAGTGTTCTCTCGCTCCTGTCTTCTGTATGTACTGACACTTGAGTCATTAATACGGAATTTAGAGGCTTTGAGCTGTGTCCCGTGTGGTCTGGGATGAGGGAGAAGTATGTCTACATGCGCTGACGATGTAACCGTCGTTGTCCCGAGCCACAGGCGACACACTGCAAGAATTTGAAGCGGTGACAAGAGCAAAAATTAACGCAGAATGTCGGTGGGCTTGCAACTCAGCACCTGGAGAGACAAGTCCTTGCCGTTCAACAGAGTCGTGAGGCACTGCACAGATGGTTCGATGAAATTGCTTGGGTTCTGGTTCGGTCCAGACCTCCAAGTGGAGAAACACCAGCATCAGGTGACCAGCAGGGTATCCAATCTCACCCAGAAATGGGCCGAGAGGAAGCTGTCCCTGAAAGGTCAAGCCGAGGTGGCGAATGCGTACATCGAATCCGTCATCTATTACCGCTTCACCGTCGTCCCTTGCCCTGTTTGCTGGGGTCCCAAGCTGTTTCATTTCTTCCTCCGCTTTCTTTCGAAGGGGTATGATCCACTGGTCAGGCGCTCCATCTGCAGTCAACAATTACTGAATAGATGGCTGGGCATGCCATGGTTACTGATGCGCAGACATGCGCCCAGGCTACGGCATCTCCAGTTTTTCGTTGATGCTATGCATATTTACATTTCCACAGCTCGTCTCTTCTTCTTCTTCTTCTTCTTCTTCTTCTTCTTCTTCTTCTTCTTCTTCTTCTTCTTCTTATTATTATTATTATTATTATTATTATTATTATTATTATTATTATTATTATTATTATTAATTATTATTATTATTATTAGTAGTAGTAGTAGTAGTAGTAGTAGTAGTAGTAGTAGTAATATTTGTAGTAGTTGTAGTAGTAGTAATAGTAGTAGTAGTAGTAGTAGTAGTAGTAGTAGTAGTAGTAGTATTAGTAGTAGTAGTAGTAGTAGTAACATCATCATCATCATCACAAACCGTATTGATGTCGTTTTTGTTGATGTTATTGGCATTGATTTTGTTGTGGTTTTTCTTGCTGATCTTAGTTGTTTCCTATCTTTTTGTTATTATCCTTATTGTTTCTGTAATTAAAGCTAAATTACATTTAGCGTTCTAGTTAATGTCGTGGATTGCGACACTCAAACAAATAGTGAACGATGTACCACACAAGATACGTAATGAAATTAACTCCTACGACAACCTTGATTCCTTCATAACATACACCTACACACATACATTACTTCTTCCTCCTTCATACACTGTAGCAACCACAATCTATAGTAGCGATTCTATAATTACACTCTCACACTTCACATTACCTACCATTTTATTATCTCTATAGCATGTCTACCTCTATCAAGCATGGCACGCACAACATAATCATAAGCGTACACACACACATACAGAACATGACGCACTCGTACATACGCCCACGCGCACACACACGCTCATGCGCGTGCGTTTACAGACATGCGCGAATCTTACACAATATACATGCACAGAATAGCTTCATACGCGATTCTAGGTGTTTTGACTCCTGGCAATTTCATTCTTAAATATTGTTTTATTAATTAAATTTCATCTGCATGTTTGTTACAATCACTTGCGAAGACACGCCAAGGGTTTTATTATTGTTATTGTTGCTGTTGATGTAGATAATTTACAGAATAATTCGGTTATCTGACAGTATTAGTTCCGTCAACTATTCGGTTGTTTATTTAGAGAGTGATTTAGTTGACTGAAAGTAATTTTTCAGTCACCCACTCTGGTGCTTTATTTAAAGAGTTTTCAGGTTAACCCGTGATCAACCCCTACCTCATTCGATACTTAAAAAGGAAATATACATACACCATGCCTCATGAGTTTAACAGTATCCGCAGAAGGAAGGAACTTATGGATGATATGAATAACATATATGAAGCACAGAAACAAAATGCCGATCGATCATAGGCTGGAAATGCGAAATTAAATCCTATAAAACTGGAGTCCACACCATGACACTCGATAAAGAGTATACCTTAATTAAGCATATTGGAGAACATCATCATAGTTCGTGTGCTACAAAATTCAAAGTTCGCAAAACTGTAGCAGACCTAAAGCTACGAGCAGCTGCTTCCTAGGAATCTCGTCGTTCATTAATTGCGACTGCTTGTGAAAAGCGTGATGAAAATGAAATAGCTCCCATGGCCCCCCCCTCTTCATGTGTAAGTTGCAATATAAGGAAGAAGAATCAAGCAAGTGAAAGTGCCCCTAAACACCTTCAGTGTCGATTTGGTGATGAAATACTCAATGAAAACCAGTTTGTTGATAGTGGCGAACTTTTCGTGCAGTTTGATAATGGTGAAACTAATGTAGACGGATTACTTGTGTTTGCAACTGATAAAGAGCTTCATGACTAAGTGAATATAAAACACTGGGCAAATGACGGAACTTTTAAGTGCTCCCCAACTATATTTTATCAGTTGCACACTCTCCATATTCAATTGGGCTCATTCAGTGTTCTGCGATTGTTTGCATTTCTTACAAACAAGACTCAAGAAACTTACACCCACGTTTTTTAATAAGTTAAATGAATTACGTCAAGGACTGAGACCTGAAAATGTTATGATAGATTTTGAAAAAGCTTACATTAACAGCATTTCATCCGTGTTTCCTAGTGCTTTCATCCCATGTTGTCTTTTTCATCTATCTCAAAACGTGTAGGGAGAAGTATGTGAATTTGACCTTAAGGAAAAATACCATCATTATAATGACTTCATCATTAAAATCAGATGCTATTCAGCACTGACTTTTCTTCCTCTCGATGATGCGATCGATGTATTCGAAAATCTTGTAGACGACGACGATCCTTCGAAAGAACTTGAATTTTCGTACGGAGGGTGCATGAGAGGAATTCCACTACGAAGGATTTCTACTTTGTTTCCAATTGATAGTTGGAATGACCGCTTTAGAACGTAATCGGATATGCCTCACACTAGTAACCATTTAGAAGGATATCCCAACACACTACACATTTCTTTAGTTTTTAGAAATCCGAATCAATTGGAACTAATTACTGCATTGACAAGAGAAGAAACACTTGGCACAGTTGAGAAATGTTGAATTTGTTCGAGGTGATATCTGCGGAAAAAAAAAGTATAAGCATATGAACTAACAGCTGTAGATAACTATTGAGCGATATATTTCCGGAAACTAGATGGATTCTTCACGAGCAATAACTTATAACCTTCGTCATTATTTTTAGTAACATTTTTACGTTTTACTGGACTTTTATTTTTTTCTTTATTCAACGTTTTATTTTCTTCTAACGTCCGGAGTGAAATTGACTGGCAGTTAAATTACCGTGGGCCAAATAATAGGAGTTAAAATACAGGGAGTGAAATTACCAGGAGTCAAATTATTGGCCACCCCATAGGCACATGTATGCACAAAAACGTGTTTAATAACTTCATATAGGAACTCACATTAACCCTCATATACAAACACAATCACACACACTACACACATATACACACATGTACAACCACGTTCAGTATTCACGCACGCAATAGCTTCACACACACGTTCGCCTGAACAAACGCATTAATCGGATAACCTCAGGTAATCTCATACAGATACACTTACACACATAAAGAGAAATGAACAGATACACAAACGCATGTGCATACACGCGTACGCCGATATGCACACAATGTACAGCGCATACATTAGCCTCATCGGTATACAAGCGCTTGCTATTAGAAAAACACACAAATATATTAGGTTCATAGTTATCCCACTCCATACACAGGATTCCATTCAGCATCTAGGGGTCACTTTCCATGCTGTTCAACTCAGCAAACCGCTGCCATCTAATTGAATCACGTTTGCTATTTTTCTCTTCATTTTCATCATTCCTCGTGTGTTCTTTCTGTGGCTGAGCGTCTGCTCAAAACCTAAATGCTTTTTTGTTCTTACTCTCTTGGGATTAAACTAAATACAATGTGTTTCTGGGCCTTTTATTATCGTTCCATATCCTAAATGAACTTATTCAGTCCCTTGAACATTTTTAACCAACTACGCCAAAATTAAATGAGGAAAATAAAGATCTAGGGCTGGAGATAATGAGTGTTCGTACATTAGAAATATTGATGTTTGTCCATATTCCAAATATCCTTCTATGTTTAACATTCAAATTGTATGTTAATACACTTTGCTCCTGCCAGTAAATACACACGAATGAGTAGAAAATCACTAGAATGTACATCTCTTATAAGGAAAAACCCTTGCGCTATACATGTTTAAGAAGTAGCGATTACGATTTCCTTTCCAATGTTTACATAATATTCAACTTGCTTACTAGTTACGATCATTCATAATATTGACCTCAAAATTATGCAACGAAGCGTGTCTTTTTGCATAGGAGACCAATATGAACTATATGCTTTCTTCCACATTTCAATTATCCTCGGCTGTATAAAGAAAAACTAGTGGTTCAATGCCTTTTCACTAGAAAGCATCAGTCTATGATTACCGAAATCCGGAACGTAACTAATCTATTTTGACATTATTGTATGTTGCTTATGAATAATGATGATGACATTAACTCTATATTTTGATATTAATGGCCATATTTATTTGATTAATGGCCAATATTTTCCAGACTAATGAGCCAGTTTGCTTTTACACCTGAATACTATTTGCAAAAGATGGTCTCTGTGTTCCTACTACTCTATGTGTTGTAGTTTTGTTTGGTTAATTTTCATTCAATTTTAGTTTTTTTTATTTATTATTGTCATGCAAAGAGCTTGGAAATACAAATTTATAGCGGATATTATTAGATTAAAGCTTCTTCCTCATAGGTCAAATGCACTTCCTATATGACCACATGTAATTACGATAAATCTGTATTCACTTCAGATACGTTCTATCGATATTCTGGTCGATAACCATACAATATCTGAATTTATGTGCACTAGAATCAAAACGATTTTTCCTATAAATACATAATAAGTAGGACACAAAATTCCAATATGTTCTGCAAACTCTATCTACAAGAATATTATGTTATTTAGAAACAACACATACGTTGCATAAATACATTATGGCTGATGCAAGTAATATTTTATATATGTTCTTGGTAAAATTTATGTTAGGTTCTGAATTTGAGAATAACTATTAAACAATATATCTCATATTTTTCGAGAAAGTAACTACGGGTATAAACCGCAATTTTATGACCCTCGTCCCAGGCAACTCGCTTCCATATGTGTGAACGTGAGTGTGTCTGTATCTATGAATGCTTCTGTCAGTCACCGTTTATGTCTTTGTGTCTGTAGTTGTTTACGACCTGAACCGTTGTCTGTTTTGCGTCTACATATATATGAATTATTTAAAGAACATCCGAATGTTGGCAATATTTTGAATTTTTAATCTCTCGACGTGTGTCATTCACTTTCTATTTCAGTTGTAGGTGCTTCATATGTATAGAATATTTCATTTTATATATGTGCTATTTTTTTCTCTCGTGGTTTCGTAGGTTTATTCCAGTAGGATGTTGTAATATGTATTCTGCCTGCAGAATACTCTAGTGATATAAGTATTTTATTTTGATCAACTATTAATCTTTTTCACCTTTTCATGATGCATGCAGGTAATTATATTAACTGTCAGAAAATGTTCAATATTAGATTCATCAAATATATATATTGCAATATGACATAACAAAAACATGATCTAATGATGACTTAATCTTCACATTCTAACTGACACCACTATTGTGAAGCAGTTCAGATACAAATATTTTTCGTTAAAGGATTGATAAAGGAAAACGCACAATTGGTGTCCCACAATGAAGGGCAATTTTGTCATCTCTCATATGAATTTGGAGAAAGACGAATTCCTGATCTTAAAACAAATCGTTTCCATTCGAAGTACAACTTTGCATCATACGCTAGTTTCTAATAACCTATCAGGTATCTACTTTTCTGAAATGTACATTTCAGTTCATTCCAATAATAAATTTTCGTTCAGTGAATAAAAATATATGTACATATTGAAATATTGTTTATAGTTACATGACAGCGTCCACTCAACTGAAATGAATCAAACCGTCATGGATTTCTTATCTTCAATAATTTTTCTTTATATATATATATATATATATATATATATATATATATATATATATATATATATATATATATATATATATATATATATATATATATATATATATATATATATATATATATATATATATATATATATATATATATATATATATATATATATATATATATATATATATATATATATATATATATATATATATATATATATATATATATATATATATATATATATATATATATACAGGGTGGCCCAAAACAAGGTTTGCAGTTATCACGTAGGCACTTTAAATTTCTTTGGAAACATTTTCTTACATTTAAATATCTATCTTACAAATTCAAAAGGGAGCTTGACAAAATTGAGTAAATTAGCATAGAATAATGGTGTCATAATGTTTTTATAACTAAGAATTAAACTGTCAATATAGAAATGCGAAAGGGATAGTTGAATAACTATAAACCTACTTTTGGACCGACCTTTATATATATATATATATATATATATATATATATATATATATATATATATATATATATATATATATATATATATATATATATATGTATGTATATGTGTGTGTATATATATATATATATATATATATATATGTGTGTGTGTGTGTGTGTGTGTGTGTGTGTATGTGCATATATGCCTGAGTATGTGGGTGCGTTGCGCGTGTGTATGTGTATGCGTGTGTGCGTGTGTTCGTATATTTACATATATATATATATATATATATATATATATATATATATATATATATATATATATATATATATATAACTACAGTCGAAATGACAATGGATACCACTGGGTTTCAACCTGGAAAGTTAGAAACGTTAATCTGAGCTTGTGGCGTCCCATCACCATCGAAACCCAAAACAGTGATGCTGCCAAGAGAAAAGATAAAAATCCAGCATGGCCATACCAACATTACCATATATTTAGTGCCATTGTCAATACCTTGCAAGAACCGCTTCACTCAGACAGCGACACCATCATTATTAAGAAACCGATCAACAAAGATAATTGAGATAAAGTTCGTGATATATATGTGTGGGTGTAGGTGCGCGCGCACGTGTGTGTTTGTATGTGTGTGTGTATGAGTGTGTGTCTGTGTGTCTGTGTATATATATACATACATATACGCTACATATATCTATTTATACATGTATATGTATATATATATATATACCTGTGTGTGTCTGTGTGTTTCTAAGTGTGTGGGTGTGGGGTGTATTGATGTAACGCTTCTTTTGTATACATCTGTGAATCAGGATAAGGAAATGTTCAAAAGATAATATTATTCTGATGCTTTAGAAACGTATTTCTAGTATTGATATATTTATATGCTTATGGACACTTTTTATTGGCATTTAGAAGATATTAACTTTTGATACATTTACCCAATTCATTCTTGAGAGGACATTTATACACAATTTTCAAGAGTTTCTCCTTAAATCCTTAAACCTGTCAACTTTTCAAAGTATGAATATACTTAGTTTATAATGCTGAAAGCTGAAAACCTATACAATATTTGAATATTTTGATATTTAAGTTTCAGAAGTATGATGCTTCTAATGGCAACCATTATATTTTCCTTCCTGCCCCTCCTCCCCACACAAATTAAACATTTACTTTTCTCTAATATATGAAACAAGTTATTCAGATTATTATATCCCGCATAATTCTTCTAATGATGCAGATTTACAGAACGTCACAACTATTACGTTTACGTGTCAATTGTTCTGGTCATCCAATGTGTATACTTAATAGCCTAAGAGCTCCTAATTTTTTGTAGTGTTCAAAACTTGCATGAGAGAAATTATTCTGAACTGTGAAATAGTTTTAATTATATATACGCTCGAGAATTTAGTTGTATTTTTGTTAGAATACACGAATGTATAGGCTGCGTCTGCCCTCTCGGTCCAGATTGTTTAATAT
>NC_142946.1:18734552-18752052 GCF_046866305.1 Octopus bimaculoides | reverse complement strand
TGTATGAATACACTTACGGATGCGCGTGAGCTTGCTTGTATATATATATATATATATATATATATATATATATATATATATATATATATATACATACATATATATGTATATATATATATATATATATATATATATATATATATATATATATATATATATATATATATATATATATATATATATATATATATATATATATATATATATATATATATATTTATATATATATATACGTGTGTCATTATAAGTTCTTTCCTCCTATCTGACTTTTACAATCACATAAGTCTACTTATAGAAATTTTCCATCGTTCTATTCTCCATTTCACTTTAATTTTTACTACTAAACTTACTACTGAATTTAGAATCACCCAACCCGTACCTTTTCTCTACCCTTTCCTTAATGCAGCTCACATATCTCACACTTATTCACTTCTTATCTTCTCATCTCTTCAAACCCCTTCCTCACTCCTTATCCATCACACCCTCACATTATCTTGACCATCAACTACCCCACCTTTTCTCACTTCTTTTAAGCTTCCTTCACGTTTTTCACCCTTTCCACTTTTTCTATCTTTTATCCTCTCTTTCGTCCTCTCATGTTTCTTATGTACATTTACGTGTATATGCAACAACACTTATTAATCCAAATCTATATAAGTACAGACTTTTTCAGTCAGATTGTTGTACATGTGTGCATATACATACGTGATGTTTCGAAACAATATCCGTGAATTTAAATGTAAGTTTAATTTCCAAAGTCAGAAATTTTATGAAAAATCCCTGCTCGCATGTTATTTTATAGTTTAATCATTTATGATACAGTATTACTTTTCAATGCATCAACATCTGCATAACTTTACAGCCAGGATATGATTTATCGAATTCTTAAATCTAAATTATAAATGTCTAAAATGTATTGGTGGAATATATTTTATATTTTCCACATATGCTTCTGTATAATCGATATTAATACGGCATATGGGGTGTATAGCATCATGCATCAAGTATTACAATTCCCCGTCATAGTTTAATAAATAGGGAACTTTGTACACGAAGTCTGTGAATCAGTTTTCTAATGCAAACTGTAATTCTTATTATTTCAAGTGATGACAATTAATATAATTCAGGTACACTCACGCACACATTCAGCTACTCAAACACTACTCTCACGAACAGAAACCTGCAAAGAAAATAATATTTGGTATAGAAAAACACGACCATTCTGTAAAGATATAGCGGTTGAGTTTCATATGTTTCATAAGAAAATTTATGTAGCGTATTTATTATCATTTTTATCAGTTACTTTGGATCAACTCGTAGCTACTGTATATATTTGAGCTGTTTGTCAACCTGTAATGAGTGAGATAATTTTTAATGCACCGTCTCTAAATAAAATTATTAATGAACATATAAAAGAGCTGTCAATTATGGGGATCTTACTCCTATTATCTCCGTCCAGTGAAAAACCTCAATACTGCAGACTATTCGAGTTCAAAAGCACGCAAATTTCAAATCAGTTGTGATAATTCCTCAGTGATCTACAGAGTATATATGTAGATGTGTTATGGACGAAAATCTTTCATCGCGTGAAGAATTGCAAACGAAACTAACATTTTCAAACACAGTTTTTAGTGTTGATGGCCTTTGTTCTCTCAGGGGATACTCTTATTAGCTCAATATCGTGTTACCCGAGAGCTATCGCAAGTAAAGCTTATATGAATAAAGTTATCATATACAATTGTTTCCCAAACACATGGTTCCAGGTTCAGTCTCACTGTGTGGCACCATTGTCAAGTGTCTTGTATTATAGACGCAGGCCGACCAAAGCATTTTAAGTGGATTTTATAAATGGAATCTGAAACAAGCCCGTCGACTATCTATCTATCTATCTATCTATCTATCTATCTATTTATCTATCTAACTATCTAACTATCTATCTATCTATCTATCTATCTATCTATCTATCTATCTATCTATCGAACTGTCCTCCCCTCCTTTTACACGAGAACATTACTGTGTGATACACGATCCCTATTGATCGCCTTTTTTTTTTGATCCCTTTTGATCGAACTACCCCTTTTTCCTTCCTACGATCCCTTTTGATCGACCCCCCCTTTTTTTCATTCCCCCTCCCAAAAAGAAAAGCTCTACATTGTATTTGTCCCATCTTCGTTGAGACCTGTGTGGCTAATAAAAGAAATGCATCTATCGATCTATCTATCTATCTATCTATTCATCTATTTATCTATCTATCTATCTGTCTGTGTGTCTGTGTGTCTGTCTGTCTATCTATCTATCTATCTATCTATCTATCTATCTATCTATCTATCTATCTATCTCTCTATATATATATGTAAGAAGGTTTGGAGGTGATGTACAGATATATATTAGAAAAAATGATGTATTCAGAGATCTGGATCGTCGTACATATACAAATATTTATTAACATGCCACATGTTTTTACAAATTACATATGAGCGCCTTCATCTACTCTAATAGATTCATCAGATTTCAATTTTATGAAGGGTTTTGTTATGGTATTAATGAATGGGCTGGGGAACAAAACCATTCTCAAAATTTAAATCTGAAGAATCTATTAGAGTAGATGAAGGCGCTCATGTGTGATTTGTAAAAACATGTTACATGTTAATAAATATTTGTATATGTACAACCATCCAGATCTGTGAATACATTATTTTTGTCTAACATACATACACACATACATAATACATACATACATACATACATACATATATATATATATATATATATATATGAAAATGAAAAAAAAACAGAATGCTGAAATGGAAGCATAATTTAATAAAGATTTTTTCTAACCTTATTTCTCTATGAGCAGACACAAACAAACTTCCCGTATATATATATATATATATATATATATATATATATATATATATATATATATATATATATATATATATATATATATATATATATATATATATATATATATATATATATATATATATATATATATATATATATATATATATATATATATATATATATATATATATATGTATATATATATATATATATATATATATATATATATATATATATATATATATATATATATGTATATATATATATGTATATATATATATATATATATATATATATATATATATATATATATATATATATATATATATATATATATATATACGTGCGCGTGTGCGTGCGTTTGTCTCCACGTTATCACTTGAGAACCGATACTGTTGTGTTTATGTTCTGTAACTTACCATTTCGGTAAAAGAAACCGATATATATATATATATCTATGTCAATAGATAGATAGATAGATATACAGATATACAATGGGTTGCTGAGATTTCCTCGCTTTCGTGTTATCGCGAAAGTCATAACTAGAGGCCAAACCTTCCGAATTCTTTTACATGACTTCGAGACGCTGGAAAACCGCAGCGAGTGAATCTGTAGTAAGGGAATACGTAGGATAAAGCCATACTCAACTGACCCACCTGCTTTTTTCTTTTATCTAAAATTAAGAACTACTCAGGATACCTCGTATGTGCTAGGGACGTTTTTGTTGTCATTGTTGATGTCTTACCAGGTTCTTCAGTTTCCGTTTAAAATCACATGTTCTAATCGCTTTAAAGTGTTTCTTTGCGTTTATCTGCATGTATACATGCATGTGTGCGTATACATGTGTATTTGAATATAGAAATATGTGTGTGTGAGAAAGAAAGAGAGAAACTATGCGTAACTCTGTGTTTATATATATATATATATATATATATATATATATATATATATATATATGAAAAATGGCTGATAGTTAGCAAGGTGAGACACACATAAGAAAAAAAGAAACAAAGGACCACTGATGAGGTCACAGAAGTGTGACGAAAGAACTCTGGCCGAAATAAGATTAAGATTAATGTAATATAAAGCTGAAGCAAATTAACACCAAATATACAGTGCGTGTGTTTTTATTGGCTAAACTGGCAATATGACCATCCCCAAGTACAACACACACACACACACACACACACACACACACACACACACACACACACACACACATATATATATATATATATATATATATATATATATATATATATATATATATATATATATATATATATATTTATATTTATATATATATATACATATATATGTAAAAATGTATACAGAAAGGTCAGGAAAGACATAGATATAAATATAGGCGCGAATACGAACACGTATAGACAAAAGCAGTGCAATGAGAATTAATAAAATGGAAAGTGGTGAATTACCATGGGCTTCGTCATCACAATACTCGATTCCATGAATGTTTGAATCCAAACCACTTCATATACATTTTCCTAACATATTTGTTTTATATAATATATGCGTATTTCTAACACTCTCATATCACCTACAAAACTTCATTTCATTTAATGAATGCGTAGATGGTGTTTGCTTCATGATTTGAAAAGCTACTTATTGTTATATATGAAACGGTCTATATTCGAAAATATATAAAAATGGTGCCATCTACAAATTATTGTTTTCAGCCAAGTTGCTAAATATAATTTATTTTCTTAATATTGATTAATGACGTTGGTATTAGACAGGAAATGTCCAGGCGATTATCATAAGCAATTGAATTAGATCCAAGAACATGATTAGTAAATATTTTACTGACCCGGCGTCACTGAACTAATAACATAGAATAACAAAACAAATTGGAAGTCATTTAACAGAGCTATGCTATATTTATGGCACCCGGCTGCTGGCTATTTAAGTATATTACATTAACCTTAATCGACCTTCTCTTTCGGCAAATATAGTATGCATATAAAAATTTTCCATATGCTGCTGCTGTCCAATATATAATTCGGCTAACAACAACAAAAGAACACTAACATATGTAGCCTTATTGTGTAAACGTATTAGCTGCGGGTTTTCATCAGTGACTGATGGGCACCACTTGCTTTCTTATGATTCAATAATTAATATTTACATAACTAAATAGGATAAGATATGAATCTGATAATTGTCAAATATTCTCTAAGGGCGATTTGTAGAACTGATAACAGTGGCATTTTCTTTGTCATTAGATATTTTTTGTATTTGCTATGAATGCAAAACCAACAACCTTTATGTAAAACAACGTCATTTGCAGGCGAGCATGTTCGCCGAAGAATGAGCGTGTCTCTGTATTTGTATGTCCAGAGTATCTAAGGAGGTATAAGAAATGATTTGTCATATGATCATAGAACACACAAGCACACAAACACACACATACACACACACACACACACACACACACACACACACACACACACAACGATAAACGGAATTATTCTTACATGGAATTATTTTGCATTAAATTGGCCATAAAACATAAATTATATGCAATAGAAACGCAAATATATATATATGATATGTCATAAAATTAATAAAATTTTCAGTGTATGTTATAATGATTGAGACTTATGGAAAATAAATAAAGATAATCGAACATCTAAAAATGTCGTATTTAAGTGTCATTTTTAACGCAATGAATAATTAACAAGCTTAGATAAAGTATAACCTTTATTTATCCTTGACAAGAATATTAATTACAAATAGAAATATATTGAAATCCATTTCTATTTTCTACGTAAAATTTGAATAAAATATGTGGGCAGTAGTTAACAATAAAAGAATGTCATTTATGATAAGCGAAAACGATTCTAAGCTATAACATTTCATGAACGTAAACACTTCATCATCCCAGCATATCAGAAAATCATACACGTATGGCAAAGTATTTCCTCTCTCTATCTCTCCTTCTCTCTCTCTCTCTCTCTCTCTCTCTCTCTCTTTCTCTCTTTCTCTCTCTCTCTCTCTCACACACACACACACACACGCACACACACACACACACACAGACACTGGTATATTTGTAGGTGTGTTTGTTTGCGTGTGTGTGTGTCTGTGTATGTCTGTGTGTGTGCAGATGCTATATGGATGTGTGAAAGGGTGTGAGAGAAAACTCGTTCACTACGGTGCTTATTCTTTTCTTTACACGGAAAGGGTCTCAGCTGATGAAATCTCACTTCCCAAAGACGAAGCTTATCTTGAACTCTGTTCCTTGTAAATACAATACGCATTTATTAATAAACATTTTTACTGTAACTAATACTTAATTTACTGTATGTAGCGTAGAACATAAAAATAGATTTTAAAAGTTCCTATTTTTAATTAATACATCCCTTGTGAAGAAATCTATAAAGTGCAATATGAAGGATATGTTTTATTTATGCCCTAAAATAAACTGTATTATTATGTTATACGTTCATCTGTTACTATTTTTTTTTTATATATTCCGTAAATAACAAACTATTATATATGTTGAAAATGTTATGAATTTTATGATGTAATATTTTATCTATTTGTGTTTTCACTCCGTATCATTTATATTTCCAATCGACAAATCAATAGGAAACGATTTAATATCGGATTATTTCCGGGAATCAGGCGGTTTAATGCTCAATGAGTTTCTATCCAATCGTATATTAAGTGTTCTTAAATATTGTTCATACACGCATACGCGCGCTTATGCATACATATATATATAAATACAGACATATGTCTATAAATATATATATATATATATATATATATATATATATATATATATATATATATATATATATATATATATATATATATATATGTACGTGTGTATATATATATATATATATATATATATATATATATATATATATATATATATATATATATATATATATATATATATATATATATATATATATATATATATATATATATATACATGATTGTGTGCATGTGTGTGTGTTGTGAAGTGCGTGGCATACTGGTGTCGATATTCTGCTCACAGTCGTTGAGTTGTGTGTTCGATTCCTGCCGGCCGGCGTGTTCCGTAGCAGAAGTAATTCTAATGGACATCTTTTCACTTTCTGTGTTACGCTGTGTTGCCCTGCAAATCACGTTAAGGGCACACGTGTCTGTGAAATGCATAGCAAGTTAATTTCACAAACATTTGTTGGGGACAGAATTATTAGTGAAGGATTATAACTACAGGCAAAATACTTCACAAGCCTTCAGTTAGATCTCAGCAGGCTAAATATATTATTTAGATCAGCAAAGGATTGCGCTAATTCTTGTGGTAGAGTCCAAGGTTATAGTTCATTACAATTCTATATTGTAAATCTGAAGTTGTGTAGCATTTATACTGGTTTATGCACTGATCTCCAGACGAAAAAGAAAAGGATAAATGTGTTCATTACATTTTTTATCTATAACAGTTAAATTGGACTAACAGCTGTTTGCAGTTTTCATTATAGGTTTCTTGTTGATAGGATTATTCAATCAGCTCATTCATCGATTGAGAAATATTCAAAGACCTAAAAAATTTAAGCTAGCCAGAAATAACTTTAACGAAAATGACGTAAATCTTTTTGCCCGTTCAATTTTTCTAAACCGATCAATGAGTAAACCTATCAATAACGAACCTACAATGACCACTGGAATCAGCCGTGTCTCAAATTTACCACAATAATGAAAAGTATTAAGTATGCGTGTGCTTGTGTGTGTGTGTGCGTGTGTGAGTGTCTGAGTGTGTGTGTTTGTGTGTGTGTGTGTGTGTGTGTGTATGTGTGTGTGTGTGTGTGCTTGTATATATGTGTTGACGATGATCCATAAAACTGCTGCAACATGTATGTATTTACAATCTGTATTTTAACATCGCTAGACATTACTTTATCTTGTGGAGAAGTAGTAAAATATCTGTAAGAGAATATGAAGTGTAATACCTATAAACAGGAAAAAGAAATAAAGTAAAATGTAAGTGGAGATGACTGTACGTTATTAAAAACATAAATCATACTGACATACCAAAGTATTATATGATATGCGCTACAGGATTTGTGAAATATTTTTATACAAAAGTATTTCGGACTTAATAATGTAAGCAACTAAATATATTACTTATATTATTGCGGATTGTTTACAGTAAATATATACAGTTTCACACCAATTGGGTCTTATGTATGCTGCAATTTATATGAAACTTAATGTGTAGCTTAGGATCTGATGATAAATTTATTGTATCTGAAATTCTGAGATACAGTGTCAGGTTTCGCATTTTCCTTTAGAATTAATGCTAGATTAGTTTGTATAAATTACATTGATATTGTGTCCACGAAACAGATTTTGCAGTAATCACATCTATCGAAAATCATACATATCAAGATTTGCTGCGCTGAATATAATGTTTCTTTAGGAATTACTCTTCCGTTTACGTCACAGTGTTGAAGAACAGAATGTTGTTGGTGATATTGATCATTATTTTATATGTAGTAAAAAAGAAGAAAAAACAGACAGGAGATATCGCAATGAAAATAGTGTGTAGAATATTGTGTCATAAACAATGTAAAATATTGTTTTAAAAAACGATGGATAGTAAAAGTCGAAACTGTCCCTGCGAAACCAACTCACATCGTCTGCAAATATAACCTAGAGAACATTATGCGATAGTAATACTTTGTACTGTCTGAATATATATTACCGTGTTTTCGGTAAATGAATATGGAATCTTTCAGAAGGTGGCGAGCTGGCAGAAACGTAAGCACGCCGGGCGAAATGGTTAGCGGTATTTCGTCTGTCTTTATGTTCTGAGTTCAAATTCCACCGAGGTCGACTTTGCCTTTCATCCTTTCGGGGTCGATGAATTAAGTACCAGTTGCATACTGAGGTCGACCTAATCGACTGTCCCCCTCCCCGAAATTTCAAGCCTTGTGCCTAGAGTGGAAAAGAATATGGAATCTTTGAGCGAATTTGAGTAGAATATATATATTTTAAGGAAGTACTTACATACAAACGTACATACATGCTTACATGCACTGTTTCCCAATGACATGTATACACATTAATTAAAATATATTCTTTTCTACTCTAGACACAAGGCTCGAAAATTTTGGGGAGGGGGCCAGTCGACTACACTGACACCAGTCTCGAATTGTTTATAATGGTCTGTGGCTAGGAACATATAGTTAAAATACCAGTTTTTTTTTTTGTTTTTGTTTTTTACCACTTGACTTAAGACCATTATCTTATTCTCTTAATATTTCACAGTTCTCATGTGGAGAATTACCATTTATTGCAAGAAGTGTTCACTGAAATATGTGTTTAGTGTCTAGGGAATTGATATTCAAACTCATTTTTATTCAGAAATCTGTCCCACTTGTTCTTTCAGTGATGTTAACTTTCTGTATATTACAATTAGATCTTCCGAATTGTTTCTACATTGCATGCATCCTTTCGGATGTGTTAGCAGATTAACAGATGGGTGCAGTGTTTAGATAGATATAATAGTAAGGGTGCTCTTTTCCGATATTTGTAGTCTTTAGGTGACAAATAAGTAATAAAATTCAAAATTCCCTAATATTCAGTGCCTTACATTCGTCACTGTCAAATGTCTCCGTTCATTATCCGAGAACGTACCGATCATTGTTCACACTATCTTTTGCTGAGGTTCATAATATGCAGTTGAAATGCCGATTTAAATTCTTACTTCATATTTCCCTTACCGTTTAATGCACTTATTGTGGTGTCTACGTTAATATCTGGAACGTTAATAACACTAATTTAGTTGCAAGATGAATCGCCGTTTAAGTTTATTACTAAAATATAGTGTCTTTTAATATAGATATTATCTATTCATCCTGTCTTTCTCCATGAGTGCAGTGAATTTGGAAGAGAAGAATCTATCATGCATACGGACAAATAATTCGATTTAACTGCAGCATTCACTCTGCAAAAGCATCACAATTTGAGAGAAACTCTTTCTGAATGCAGAATATTGGTAAAATGTAATGAATTTCGGTGTCCATGAATATTGTGACAACCCTATTAATAATATTTCGAAGAGCCTCTCCATATTTTAAATCAATAGTTAAAGTTTTGATTGGATGAAATTAGCAACTTTTGTATTACTGAGATTACTTTGGAAAGTAGACTAAGCGTATGTACGGTCCATGGAGTCAGACTCATAATTTGTATTAAAAAGCGGAAATAAAAATAGGCGAACTGGTTATATAAATCTGACAGTATTCTTTGTTTGAACTGACTGCAACTGCTTGTAATAACATTTATGTTATAGCATTTCTGCTATAGGAGTATGAAACTGAAATCGAAACATTTAGCATACCTTTCTAAATCATACACACACGTACAGACACACACACACACACACAGACACACACACACACACAAAACACACACAGACACACACACATACACACACACAGACACACACATGCACACACACATACACTTACAACCCCAAAATGAGATTCCTTCACTCAGAAAGCAAAATCCTTATACACATAAACAAACGTATGACTTATATACCGGCGGGTTTTTCACGAAGGTTCAATACCAGATGTAGAACTATTGCAATATTTCATTTTCACTTGCACTGAATGTCAATATATAAAATTTCATTATATCTTAAGAACTTTCCAAACCCAACTGATGACCCGTCGTTCTTCAGAAAATTACTTAAGAAGCGATAAGTTATAAATCAAAACCAAAATGAAAGGAAACAGATGACAATTCACGGAGCAAGTATTGGCCTTTCCTTCTGCGATGTTTATGACCTAATTTGCAAGCATATTTTCAGTAATACTACGATCTACAAACTGATGAAACTTCATTCAATTTTCTCCATTTGTTGTTTAGAATTACAAGACGATTTATGATTTCCTATTGAGTAAAGACTTACATTAAATATTCTATATTCTATGTGAAGTATTTCCGTTTGTCTGTATTAGCCTGTCAATCTTTAAATCATCATAAATGGTGTAATCATATTTCAGTTATTATTACTAAACTTCAGGTCTAAATTAAACTAATTTACTCTCCACATTATAATTATAACATGCTGAATTGCAATAGTTGCATGCATTTAATTTCAGTAACATATTAAAAGTGTATGAACATTTGGCTTTAAATCATATATCAGAAAAGGTCTGATCCCTTAGGCTACATTCAGAATCCGAATATAGTGTACGCCAACATTTGTTCATTTTGGCATGTGAAAAACTGTAGCACTATCTTGCTAATTTTGCAGTTCGCTTCATTCGCTACCTGTCAAGTGAGTAATAGTAAATTATCGTTAATATCACTTCAGTTTTTCTCAATCAGCTATACGCATTTCTTCGACGGAATAAAGGAAAGGCATAACATTTCTATCAATTCCATTTCTCATACTGCAATACTGTCACAGATCGAGTAGATAAAAGTAATAGCGTACGCATATTGTGCAACTGAGTTTAAGTTCATACATATAAGCATACAAACACACAGGCATTCATGAATACACATGCACATACATGTATAAATATGTGTGTGTGTATATATATATATATATATATATATATATATATATATATATATATATATATATATATATATATATATATATATATATATATATATATATATATATATACATATATATATATATATATATATATATATATACATATATATATATATATATATATATATATATATATATATATATATATATATATATATATATATATATATATATATATATATATATATATATATATACATATATATATATATATATATATATATATATATATATATATATAAATATATATAAATTAGAAGCAGCTCGACGCTTATGAACAAAATAGGCCCAGCATACACAAGCTGTGTGTGCTGTAAATGTGTGGGTTGGCTGCATTTTTAGGCGTAAGATAATATATATTCTCAATGCAACTCATATTAAAACAGTTGAAAGTAAGTGATAAGCAAGCGAGACGACACACGGCAGGTCTCTTTCCAGAAGACGGATATCGATGTGTCGTTATTTTTGTGACTTTTGAATGCCGCTTACCTAAAAAGCCCTGCTGCAAGAAATATATGTCTCTATGCGAAATGCGCTAGGAATCATTTGCAGGCATGTTCCAACGATTTAATAAACTGAAAGAAATTCAAATATGAGAATATATTCTCTGACGCCTACAGACATAGCCGACCCACGTACTTATAACACACAGAACTTGTATGTGTGTGTTCGATTTGTGTGTGTGTATGTGTGTGTGTGGGTGTGTGTATGTGTGTGTGTGTGTGTGCGTGCGTACTAGGTTTATTCGTTTGACTAAGGTACTTGAAGTCGGTGCCCAGACATAGCCCACAATCTAGTGAGTGAAACGAGAAAACTATAAAGGATTACATGCATATAGAAACTTGCAATGTACACAGGCATATATAATATTTATATACATAGAGATAAAAAGAAGCATATTAGGATTAACATAACTATACATACACACAAGCACACACGCATACACACACAGAAACGAATAGATGTAGATAGTAAGATAGATAAGTAGGTAGGTAGGTTTGGTATGTGTATAAATACATATGGCATACAATCACGTATCTCTAGGATTTGTGATTCTGAAACCAGCCTGGTCTGAGTTTCAAAATCATCAGAAAAGCTGTATAGGAACATATTTGCAGTTCGTTCCGCATTTGTATGATGTTGAAGGCCACGTGTATTTGATCGAATGTTAATTATATAACTCGAATTGCTTTAGTCTTTAATCATCGTTAATTAGTAAATGCACAGAACATTAATGACATGTGTTGAAAAGAGAAATGGTTATCATTTGTGAATGGTGAAATATTATTTGTAATAATTTATAATTTGAATGCCGAAGTGTATATTCTGTGAGGATATAGTTAGGGTAAAATGGCGTGTATCTTGTTCATGTATTGCTGAGTAAAGTTTTTCATTTTGTATGCTAGTAATTTTTCTCAGTCTCATTACTTTGGGGAGCAATATGCTACCTTCAGAATGTTTATAAAGCGGTGTATACAAGTATGCATACGTACATGAACTGCATATACGTATAACATTTTATGGAACTCCTATCGTTTTTAATGATCCGTATGCAAATGCAGAACAACCGATATAAATTCTTGCCAACTTTAAGTGAAGCGTCAATATATTCTTCACAGATGCGTAAACCGAAGAGCATACAACGGTAGGATTATTTTTTTCCTTAAGCTGCATTATTGTGTTAAATATTCCGTCAGTTAGCTATGTTTTTCACACCCACTGTGTAACTTACTGTATTAAAATACAACAAACTCAAATGGTTTTAGACAGCGTGCATGCAGCGAAATGCACTTTGTACTCTAACTTACTTTAAATATTTTCTAAGATGCTACAAAAATTACATCGAACCCAAACTAACATTTTGAGCGGTAATTTATAAATCACACGTTATCATTGCACGCCCGTATTTTAATAAAGGCCAATCATGAGTACGAGGAGTGGGGAAAATAAAGAACAGTTGCGTTCCGAGAAGCAAACAAAACCAAATTCAATGAAATAAAGTCAAGTGTCTTTAATTATCGTCTTCTCTGTTCATTCAAATACATTACGTGATATTTTGTCAATAATGTATTTCAAGTGATAGTCGGAGAGGTCTAAATTCTTCCCAAATATGTACGACCGCTTGAATTTTAATTGCTAGAGAAAGATCTCCCCTTGGATGAGGCTTTGTAATTGTATAACTCATTTTGTCCAGATGACATCTTATCTGAATATTGTTTTGAGAAATGTAACATAATAATTAGAAATGTTACAGAATTAGTAAAAGAATAACAGATATAAATGTGTCTACTTGTTGCGATATGATTTGAAATTGAGAACAACACTTTCATGGCGCCATATGTTACGTATAACAAATCAAAAAATTAATATCGGAAGAAAGTAATTATTTTCCAGGTTCATTAACACATATATAAAAATATTTTTAGTGATTTTATCTGGTTTACTCATAAAGACTTCTTAGATTCATTTAAAAGATTGTGTGTGTATGTGAAAGACAGAGAGAGAGAGAGACAGAGAGAGAGAGACAGAGAGAGAGAGAGAGAGAGAGAGAGGACAGATTTTAAGTATGTGTGTCTGTGTTATAATCATATACACACAGACACAGAATATTCTTGGTACATCTTCTGTGCCGTCTATATCTGTTTCTTTCTCTTTTGTCTCCCATTTGCTTTCCTCCCTCTCTCTTTCTCTCTCATTCGCTCCTCAACATTTTCTTCTGCTACTTCTAACTCTCTGCCCTCCAAGACACTTTCTCTCTACCCCCATATCATTCACATATGTCTCATCCCTTTTGCTTTACCGTTGACTTAGTCGATCATGTTTCCCTGTGCTCTTATACATTTCCTACACTGCCAGTATACGTTTTCCTTCATTCTGACTTTCATTCTCCTTTTCAGGCGTACAAGGTATTTTCATTTACCTTTACGTTACCGTATATACGTCTGTCTCGCGGCCGTATGACCACATTTCACTGTATAATTTTATTCTGTAGTGTTTGTTTTCGTCCTTGACCTGTATGTTTGTTTGCTATTCCTAGTGGCAGATCAAAAAGGAAAAATGTCAAAGTTAAAGGCGCAAAATTGTTGGATATTGACAGGCGCAAGATCTTATGGACGTTAACAGATGAGAAATTAGCTACCAATTTTCCATTCTAATTTTTTTTTAATTTTTCAAATCTATCTATCTATCTATCTATCTATCTATCTATCTATCTATCTCCTTCTCACTCACTCTCTCTCCCTATATATATATATATATATATATATATATATATATATATATATATATATATATACATATGTGTGTGTGTGTGTGTGTATTTGCGTGTCTGTGTTTGATTCCCCACCGTCGCTAGGCAATATATGTTGGTGTGTTTACGTCCCCGTAACCTAGCGATTCAGCAGAAGAAACCGATAGAATAAGTCCTAGGCGCGATTTGTTCGACTAAATGTGGTGCTCATGAATGGCTGTATTCAAATAACTGAAATAAGAAAAAGAATTTAAAAAAAACTATATATGCATATATATATATATATATATATATATATATATATATATATATATATATATATAATCACTCATATACATATATGCCTACTTATATAAACAAATATCTTTCAGCTGCAGACACAGACAGAAACACTCGTGTTTATTCTATAAGTCGATCAGTTCAATTAAAGCGCTTGTTGTTAATTTTTTTCATGAATATTTCACCTACTTCTCTCGTCTACTTCATGATATGATTTTTGAGTATGCAATCTTAATATTCACAATAAATACACGAGGAACTTGAAAATAGAAAATGCTTATCCAGATGAATGTCTATTTATATTTCACGACATGTATTGAGTTGAAGGTGCACATCTTTTTTTTCATTCACATTTTCTTTACTGTTCTTGAGTTTTTTCATCCTTCATGCAAATGCCGCTATTTACCAAAATAGATCTGCATATAAAATTTTAAAAGAAAAATAAAATTTCAAAATTTGTTTTCTTGTGTTTTTTTTCCCTCTATAGAATTGTTTTAAAACGGAAGACAGAAACACACATATACGTTGGTACAAATCTAATGTGGGTGGTAAGTAAACTGCGATCCACCACTACCATATGTACAAATATGAACACACATATATACACACACATGAATAAACGATTACAAATATAAATATATATGTATATATATATATATATATATATATGTATATATATATATATATATATATATATATATATATATATATATATATATATATATATATATATATATATATATATATATATATATATATATATATATATATATATATATATATATATATATATATATATACATATATATATATATACATATATATATATATATATATATATATATATATATATATATATATGTGTGTGTGTGTGGGGGGGTGTATGTATGTATGTGTGCGTGTGAGCAAGTGTTTGTATGTATATGTATGATATATATATATATACTTTATTTAAAAGCACCAAAAATAAATAAAGCATAATACTCTACCTCTGGCATTTGAGTACACTTTTTTCCACCTGGTTTCACATTTATGTGCTTACTCCGGTATATGTATATATATATATATATATATATACATATATATATATATATATATATATATACATATATATATATATTTATATATATATATATATATATATATATATATATATATATATATATATATATATATATATATATATATGGGTATATATGGGTATAGATATATATGTGTAACAGAAGTGCAGAACAACTGCGATTACAGTTACTAATCTTCCCATTGTTCTTCCTATTCTAATATCAATTTCGTCTTTCGACCTCAATAGAAGTACGACTAAATAAAGACGTCTCATCTATCGAAAAATAGCCGAAAATATATATAAACCCATGTTAAAAGCTGAAGATTTACCCCAAATACTGTAATAATGAAATGTAGACCAATATAAAAATTAGTGACTTACCTCCCATCTCCTGAAAAATACCTTGGTTACCAATTATCCCACTAAGGAAACAAAATGTCCAATTCAGAAATTCATTCAAAACTCATAATGTGAAAAGCGATAGCGAAACCAGTTATTCTGTTGCCAGAAGAACATCTTAATATTTACAATATTGATACCTTGCTATTATGATTCTAACGTATTCTTTAGTCTTCTAAAACCAATCTGTGTTTTTCATCCTATTTCTTTCCGTATATATATACTCATACATACATGCATGCATACATACATGCATACATACATGCATACATACATACATATATATTTTTGAGCTCTAAATGAGGGGCACTATTGTGTTCTTTTATGATAATATAGTCGAATGGCTTATTGATGTTAAATGAAATTCTAAATGAATTACATCTACAATGTGTTTATTCGTATACTTTCCTATAAGAACTTATTACAGACGTGAAAACAGTTCAAAACCATATATGAGTAATGTCAGAAACAAGGGAAATGTCAACTTTCATCAATACGATTGTAATCTTCGGTGAGAAGTAATATTTTTATCTTCTTATTTTTTGAGTGTGAGAACGATTCATTTGATATGGACATAATAACGAATCGTGTAGGAAATTATTGAAATTTCTCATCGATGCAACTGCAACAAAGAACAGTTCTCTTATCGAAGAATCCACTATATTATTTAGCTTAGAAAATGAAATATGTTAAGTTGCATCGCTCACGTCCGAGCTGTGCTAAAATTAGATAATTTCATCAAAAAAATAACATTGAATGCAACATAAATACCAAAACAATGAAATGATATGCGGGTTTAATCATGAAATATTACCGAATCTAACTTGGACCATATGTTTGAACGTTTTAAGCATGAAAGTTATACGTTAAATATATACCCATATTGATTTTAGTAGCATTCATAAGTTCTTTCACACATTATTCTGAAGACGAATCGCCGCCCGATGTTTCCTATGACATACACATGTTTGAAGTTTTAACTACATTGTCTGTGTTCATTGGAATGATACATAATGTGTACGAATATACACAAAATGTTTCTTTGTGCTTTTTCACAAAATTA